>NC_083589.1:51003334-51250932 GCF_027579695.1 Neoarius graeffei
CAATTAGCAGTTGACTACTGAGAAAATTTGTAATGCCATATAGAAATGTAGAACAGTGATGCAGATTGACCATTCCTATCTATCTGCATATTCTTCATTGTCTCTTCCTTCTGCAATTGCAACATGTAGATATGTTTAATTTCTGTGGTTAGCTACCAACTACTACCTAAATACTACTAACTAACTACTTTCTGAATCTAATGGCTCAGGGTCTCCACATAGATGTTGTCAATCGACTGTAAGTAAAATCAATGTAAATGTAAAAGTAAATTCCATATACAAGGTATCTGAACTTATAATATTCTGATTGGCTGGTGAGTATGAATATTTAAAATTAGATCTCCATTTAATCCTAAATACCCATAACCTAAAGAACATAAAGAGGGCAAACTGTGAGTTCACAAAAATAAAAAAAAAATTTTTTAAATCTAATAATACATCCACTTTATTATTTGCTGGCCTTAGAGTTTTAGTGTTAGCCGTATTGTTGAATGATTGTGCTCATTTTATTAAATTATTAGAGTTTATTTGTATTTAGGTTTCCGTTCACGTAATAAGCTGTTAATATCCGAAAATTTAGACACGTGCTTCATTTTACAACATGGCAAAAACAGTCCTCTCAGTCCTTTTTGTTGTACTTTTGTTGAATTGACCTAAGCTATTATCTCTTAATCTTTGAATGCATGCATGTTTTGTGCTCTTACAATATTAAATAAATGAATTGCATGTATTTTCCTTTTGTTTGTGAATAAACTTGCTTGCTTGCTTGCATGATGGTCGACACACTTCTGCATGCCATGCTTTTCTTATTCTTATGCTATAAATTGCTCATTTCCATATACATTATTTATTGATGCATAAACTGTAAATGATGGCATTTACACATTATAGTGCACCAATAATTATATTATTTGTAAGTTAATATTATGCAAATTCAGCGATAGTTCATATCTAATTTAATTTTATTTTTTGGTCTCCACCCATTTAATACCATATGATGAATGCATCATATGTTCCATATGGAAGTAAATGCATTTGCCTTGGTTACAGCACTAAGTGAATCCCTGGTGGGTCTGAACAGAGATGATCCAGGAAACACACATGAAAATGTCACAGACGGTAGAGTATGACCACCTTAGCTTTCCGCTCCCCCCATCCCTCCCTTCTAACACCCACCATTTACCCGCCCTCTCACACCCAGTACTAAGCCTACCCACTGTACCATAACCACCCAACTCCCAATCACCCATAAGCCCATGGTCCACTGTATTGACTGAAAATTCATCTCCATGACAACATATGGGGAGTACGAAAAGCACACATTAATACTGTATGTGCAGTAGTGGATCAATGCGTTTTTGTTGCATGCTCCGCTCCCTAAACATAACCCAATTTTTCTAACTAGGCTCCAATACCAACACTATAGCGTATAAACAATGTCTCACCTGTGAGTCATTTACATGTCAAGATTTCTTGATTTAGTAAATACATTGCAAATATGTTACTTCATTACTTATACAGTATCTTTAAAAACATTAAAATAATTAAGCTTCATATTTTACCAAATTAATAGACGGTCTTCATTTTCGTTTCATGGTATGTTTGACTGTCTAGGTTCCAAAAGATCAGGGGTGGGTTTCCCAAAAGCATCGCAGCACAAAGATCATCGTTAAATGGTAGAGCGAGCAGCACAATGAACACTCTCTCTCCTAGTTAAGACGCTCTTAGTGGTAAGAGGCTTTCGGGAAACCCACCGCAGATTGGTAACTACAGTATGGCTCACATACACATTTTTTATGTTTGTTTACTCCATGATAGAGCCAACTCCAGAATTATTGGTACACTGGGGCCCAAAGAACAAAATTTTACAACCCCAATTCCAAAAAAGTTGGGACGCTGTGTAAACTGTAAATAAAAACAGAATGCGATAATTTGCAAATCATGGAAACCCTATATTTCATTGAAAAGAGAACAAAGACAACATATCACATGTTGAAACTGAGAAATTTTATTTTATTTTTTTTAAATATATGCTCATTTTGAATTTGATGTCAGCAACAAGTTTCAAAAAAGTTAGGACAGGGGCATGTTTACCACTGTGTTGCATTGCCTCTACTTTTAACAACACTCTGGAAACATTTGGGAACTGAAGAGACCAATTGCTGTAGTTTTGAAAGAGAAATGCTGTCCCATTCTTGCCTGATACACAATTTCAGTTTCTCATGGTGTCCTTTGTCATATTTTGTGCTTCGTAATGCGCCAAATGTTTTAAATGGGAGACAGGTCTGGACTGCAGGCAGGCCAGTTTAGCACCCAGACTCTTTTACTATGGAGCCATGCAGTTTTAATATGTGCTGAAAGCGGTTTGGCATTGTCTTGCTGAAAGAAGGAAGGTCTTCTCTGAAAGATTTTGTCTGGATGGCAGCATATTGCTCTGAAACATGTACCGTATATATTATTCAGCATTAATGATGCCTGCCCAGATGTACAAGCTACCCATGTCGTGTGCACTAATGCACCCTCATACCATCACAGATGCCGTGCACTGATAACAAGCCGGATGGTCCCTCTCCTCTTTAGCCTGGAGGACGTGGTGTCCATGATTTCTAAAAAGAGTTCTGACTGAATTCTAAAAGAATTCATGTTGCTGACCTGCTGCCAATTCACCAAATTTGGTTTTTTTTTAAGCATTACACAACTTTTTCAGTCTTTTGTTGCCCCTGTCCCAACTTTTCTGAAACATGTTACTGACATCAAATTCAAAATGAGCATATATTTTTCAAAAAACAATACAATTTCTCAGTTTCAACATTTCATATGTTGTCTTTGTAATATTTTTCAATGAAATGTAGGTTTTCCATGATTTGCAAATCTTCACATTCTGTTTTTATTTATGTTTTACACGGTGTCCCAACTTTTTTGGAATTGAGGTTGAGTATATGTAAAGTACATCTAATGGTATAGGATTTTTCCCAGTGAAAATATTGATTTCAAAATTATTAAAACTCACACATTTTATATTTAAGCCCGCTATAAGTTTGAGACCACTTGTCTTGGGCAATCCTCTGTGCAGAACGTTTCCAGGTTCTTTACATTCCTAGGTTCGGGCATGTGGATTGGCTTTTTTGATTTCTGACTACAGTTTTATAACAGAGCTGAAATCCAGAGACGGGCATGCACAACTGCAAATTCCTGTTTCTTGCAGTTTGCATGGATTTGGATATACAGTAGTTTCATTTCAGGCTCATTATTTTGTTGAAAGACTAATACAGCCGAGTTGTAACCTCCTGGGAGAGGCAAAGTTTGGGGCTAAATCCTAAATGTACTAAGCGGAATTCTTGATGCCATCAGTTATCACAAAAGTACTTGGATGACTAGCTTCTACCACGACCACTACCTGTTTATAATGTTAATTTTTTGGTTTGTTTGTTTGTTTGTTTGTTTTGTTCATAGGTGTTAAAAAATGTCTAAATAGATTATTTCTCGACTACATCCTAGAAGGTACAGAAAATTCTCTTGAAGAGAAATATCTTTCCATATTCTACTGAGACAGCAGTACAGCTCTGACTTTACTGTCGTTATCTCTTCCATGTGATTTAAAACCACTGGGCAGAATTGCACAAGGGCTTGTCCTTATTTGGTTTATTTTTTTGTCCCCAATTTGTACTGACATAAAAACCACAGATATTCCCCACTGCACGATATCCTGTGTGTGCATGTTTGGAAAATACAAGATTAATAGTAACCTTGATTGGACCCTCTGTACAGTGTACCTGTCTCCAGTGTTTATTTTTAACCCTTATGCCTGGAAAGAATTGCTAGGGTTCTGATTTATAAACCGGTGAGCAGTTTTTAATGGGGTTGATTCTAATCTGATTATTCTAAAGCATACCATCTCCGTC
Organism: Neoarius graeffei; assembly: GCF_027579695.1. Taxonomy (NCBI): domain Eukaryota; kingdom Metazoa; phylum Chordata; class Actinopteri; order Siluriformes; family Ariidae; genus Neoarius; species Neoarius graeffei. Next base: position 51,007,237 of record NC_083589.1, read on the forward strand.
GGGAAGAGACTGACTGGTTTGACAAGCCACGAGAGGATGGACAGGGCTTGGACAGGAGACAGGTGAAGAATAACTCAACTTTCAAACACAAGCACATGAAACACATCGGTACAGTAAACGTCTTTGTACTACAATCTGCTATTTCAGACATCTACTCTTAAATGTGACCGACACAATAAGACAGAAGAACGTTTTAGAGAACATGCACTGATTGTTCCTCGACTGCAGCAATGAGCAGACAATGCAAATGCGGTTATTAATTCATGACATAGTACTAGTCACAGTGTTTCTGTTGTGGAAACTAGGTGTCTCTGTGTGAAACTGTCTGTGCTTTTATGATGTGGTGCAGATGAAGTCCCAGCAGTACCCATTTTCCTATGCAAGAATAAAGCTACAAAGGGATCCTAAAGACCGCAGTGTGTCAGGTAAATTATTACTGTCAGTCCTCACTGGATAGCACTTATTATATTCGAACATTACATGAGAAATACGAATGGAAAAAATTATCTCATTATTTAACGTGTATATACTGTATGTATGTATAGACACGAGTGTGTTACTGTGAAATACACCACTCGTATTTTTCATACAAACTACAACCATGAGATATTTTTCAATATCCTCACCGGTGAGGAAATCAGTGAATTGTTTTTGATAAATTTGGGTACTTTTTGTGAATGTGTCTGTATAATAAAAAGAAAATCACACATTGACTTGAAGATATGAAGCTTATCTTCTCATGTTGAAAAACTCATGTTTCATATGAAATACATCACAGATCTGAGTGACATATTTAAATAATATCGGCTGGATTTTGTTCGTGGTATATCAGATATATTCCATACAGCTAGCATGATATTAAATGAGTCAAAGACGAGTAGCTGAATGGAATATATCTGACAGACCACAAAAAAAGCCAACCCATATTATTATTATTATTATTATTATTATTATTATTATTCCTTTCGGGTGTTCAATGCGTCTTTCTCTTTCAAAATTCCCTCAAAATCTTCCATATTTACCAAAACAAACCTGGCGGCCATGTTTGTTTACAAATTGTCACAGTCGCTCACTAGTGCGGAAGTTTTACGTCTCCGACGTATGACGTCATGTTGTCTTGACAACCATGCAATATCGTAAACCGTATTCAACGCTCATTCTCCATTGGGTAGAGTGATGTAATATACGTAGGATAAGCGATATGCTAACAATATTGCATGCTATAAAACCAGATGAATGGAACCTGCTACAAGGGAATAGAACATGTTTTTATTCCATCGAGAAAGTGTCCTGTATGTATAATATTTCCCGATATTTCGCTCTGATGACATCACTCCAAGGATTTTCCCACTGACTTGTCAAAATGGCAAACCGGTTCAAAATTAAAATTCTTTCGATTAACTTGTGTTTTTTTGTGTGTGGCCAGCTATATAATAAGCAGCAAAGTTTGTTTGTTTGTCTTGAGCTAACATCACCATTTCTCGATGGATTTTCACCAAATTTGGCAAGTAGGTCCTGGGATGACCCGGAATTTTTCAGATATAAGCAAAATTCATGTGCAGGCCCCAGGGAGGTCCCTGGGGGGCACAACATCCACCCACCCCCTCCCTCAATGCCTTTCACGTTACATTTATCAACACAAACTCTTGACAGATCTTCACTAAACTTAGCACATAGGTACAGGAGATAGCCACAATTTGACAGAACTGGAAAATTCCATATTTGGACCCCAGGGGGGCCCTGGTGGGCCCCTGTGTGGTGGGCGTTTGGATTTTTGTTCATCTTGGGTTAACATCACCATTTCTCGACGGATCTTCACCAAATTTGACATGGAAGTCTGGGGGCAACCCAGAATTTTCCAAAACCCGAGCAACGCCTGGGTAACCTGCTAGTATAATATAAAGAACATTACATGGTGGCGTGAACATATGAAGTTTATCGCTTCGCTTTGCTCACTCGTGAAACATACATTCACCACTTGAAGATCAACTTTATATTAATAAAGTATATTAAGTATTTATATTAATATGCACATTAATGAAACAATCTACAATACCTAATAAGCTGACTATACTGTAAATCTATGAAAACTGTTACAAATGAATAGGCCAAGTAAAATACACATTTTTAAGTTGGATTTAAAAACACCTAGGCTAAACCATTTTAGGAGATTAGCAAGATATGCTCAAAATAAACAAGTTACAGCTATGAGCTACAAATATAACATGAAGGACTTTTCATCAGTTCAGAATTGACTAATAGTCAACTAAATGTCTGTGATAGCATCCTTTCTTTTCATGGTAAGGACATGGGCTGATGCATTTTGTACTAGATGACGCTTACATATAAAGACATCAGGGAAGCCAAATCTGGCCAAAACAATGAGTATAACTGAGTACCGTCCGCTCAAAAATGCAAATAAATAACATGAAAAGTTGTGAATGTTTTACACTGTTTTATGTTACAAAATAACTCTTTCATGGCTTTCACAGTTTGTTTTGAGCGTCTTCTTCAGCCTGTATGTAATTAGTCCACTAACAATGTAAATGCTTTGCCCAAGACAAATGGGCAGTTTATGCTATTATGCAATTTATGCTTTTATGCTATTTTTCCTTTCTTGGAAACATGGATAAATATTGGAACTGGGCAGATATTTTGTGGCATGCCAGTGAGTTGGCACATTTCTTCTTTATTAGTCATTAAAGCCCAAACTGGCATTAAATACACATCAGATTATCCTCATAATTAAGTACTGTTGAACAAACAAGCTCTGTGTTTGCAAATGGAAGCCATGATGTATGTGCCATTCTGTGACGACCTAATTTGTTGTATTTTATGCACATTTAAGTTGGGTAATGGTCAACTAAAAATGTAATTGTGGGTGTAAAATGTACCATATAAGCATTTATACTAAACTGAAAGTCTTATGTATTAAGACTTTCAGCCAAGTATGTACTTGAGTGAAAGGCAAAAAGGTGCTGCTTTTAAATGCATTAAAAAGATGTTTTGATTAAATTAAGTACATCACGGTAGATGACAGATTGGAATGATTTGTGATAGTTTTCTCGAGATTAATGAACTTGGTTGGATGCTTTGAACTGAATGCAAATAAAATGAGTTGGAGCCCATGTATTGATGGCGCTACACACACACACACACACACACACACACACACACACACACAGAGTCATTTGAAGATAGAAATGTCAGGAATAAAATGTTTTTTTTCCCCCTTGGAAATTCAATTAAGTAAGAGTTAAAGTATTTCAATAACACTCAAGTAAAGTATAAGTACCCCAATATAATATTTAAGTATAGTAAGAAGATATAGTTTTTATCCCCTGTTGACCGAAAGGCCTGAAGAGAGTTGATTTCCATGGCGATTTCTATCCGTCCATCCTGGGAAGGGTGCTCACCTTCTGAAATCAACTCGTCTCACAATTTTTGGAGGAATTTCACAAAACATGGCAGGATTCTTTCTTATATGTCGGTAATACGCATATCGTAATTTCATTCAATTCGGTCACATTTTACCAGAGTTACAGCCCTTAATTAACAAAATTATAATTTGACAATTTCATGAGAGTGTTTTCCTTCTGAAATTAACTCCTCTCACAATTTTTGGAGGAATTTGACCAAACTTGGCAAGCGGCATTGTTATATGTCGGTACTATGCATATTGTAATTTTGATAAATTCAGTCACATTTTACCAGAGTTGTGGCCCTTGATTAACAACCTTGTACTTTCACAATTTCATGAAGGTGTGCTTGCCTTCTAACATCAACTCCTTTCACAATTTCTGGACGAATTTCTCAAAGCTTGGCAAAAGGCCTTGTTATATGACGGTAATACACATATTGCGATTTAATTTTGTTTGTGAAAATTTTACCAGAGTTTTGACCCTTGATTAAATAACTTGTACTTTGACAATTTCATGAGTTGTACGTTCTACTACAATCAACTCCTCTCACAATTTGTGGAGGAATTTCACCAAACTTGGCAAAAGGCTTTGTTATATGACAGCTATACACATACTGAAATTTTGTTAAATTTGGGCAAATTTTACCAGAGTTATGCCCTTGATTATTAACAAACTTGTACTTTGGCAATTTCATTAAGGTGTGCTTGCTTTCTGAAATCAACTTCCCTCACAATTTTTATAATCCCCCGCTGGCCGAAAGGCCCAAAGGGTGATTATGTCGTGGCGATGTCCAGCCATCTGTCCATCCCAGGAAGGGTACTCACCTTCTGAAATCAACTCCTCTCACAATTTTTGGAGGAATTTCATGAAACTTGACAGGATTCTTTGTTACATGTCGGTAATATGCATATTGCAATTTCGTTCAATTCAGTCACATTTTACCAGAGTTATGGCCGAGCTGCCAGCGGGGGATTGTGCTCTCTTGTTGTTATTGCAATTATGATGGGTTTGGAACTAAAATACTTACAATAAACCGAAGTGCGAATGTACTGAGTCCTAATTTGCATATGAGTTGTTACATACTATTTATCATGTTAGTAAATGTACTTGAAGTCAAAATGAGATGCCTTTAATTTAAGGTCTTTGCAATGGGCCTGCAGGCAACGGACTGGGCATCCGTATAATCGGGGGTAAAGAGGTTCCAGGCAGTGATGGAGAGATCGGAGCATACGTGGCCAAAGTCTTACCTGGAGGAGCAGCAGAACAGTCTGGAAAGATTGTGGAAGGTAAAGCTTTGAAAGAAGAGTGCATTTTTATTTGAGAAAGCTATTTTTATTTGTTTCACTGATCGTGAAGTTTAAAAGCTGTACCATGAACCTACCCAAAGTGTCAGATCTTCACCGAAAAGATCAGCCCTGTGACATTAAACATGGTTTGATGTAATGCTTGAATGAGGAGGACTGGAAAAAGAAATAAATAGATCTGTATCTGCATGGTGATTCGTCACCTTCAGGCAGCAGGAATGAGTCATTTGTAAAGTGAAGAGGTATAACGATAGATGAAGCCAGGAATAAGCTGCAGTAGGGTTTCTATAGTCAAATTGTGTTTTTATGTGATGGCATGTGTTTTCCCAGCTTCACTGTGGGTTTCAGAGACAGACAGATGTTTATCTCATGCATGAAGGAGCACATAGTTTTGACATTCTAAAAAAAAAGCCTTATTTTCTTAAATCCACCCTGTAGCCACTTAATTTAAAATGTTTAGTAAAGATGACAGGAGAGTAAACAGAGTGTGCACTACCAGTCAAAAGTTTGCACATGCATTGTGTGGGTGTGTGTGTTTTAATAATTAAGCTATCAAAACTATAAAACATCTGTGATATAAGTGTTAAACAAATCAGAAACCATCTTATATTTTAGATTCTTCAAACTCACACCTCTTTGCCTTTAGACAACAGATTTGCTCTATGTTTCTTTCCATTCTTTCAACCAGCTTCATCCTTTAACCCTTTGATGCAAAACATATGCACACCCCTTCTAATGCACAACATGGGTCACAAATGACCCGCATTCATTTTCCAGGTTATTTCATGCTGACTGAGTTTTTCTTTGCTCTATCTTTTGAAACCAATTTATTTTATGATTGAATATTCCAAGTATTCTTTAAATATCTTGTTTTTAATTACCACAAATCATTAATTTAATTTTTCCTTTCCTACTTTATGAACAAAAGTACTTTTTATATTACTGCACATGGGTCATCCAAGTGTGATTTAAAATTAAATGTCTTAATACTATAATAATAATTTGTTTCAAGTAATTACTTTAGCAGTGAATGGGGCCAGTTATTTATTTATTAACTATGTAGTTAGCTAAGCCAACTACAATAAAATTAGCTAACTAAAGTAGAATATGTCAACAGCTCGGTAGCTAATAGTAATTACTTCTAACTTTCTGACAAGTAATCTACTCACTCTCAAGGGAACCTAAACATAATCAATTTTTTTTCTAAGGTAATGTTCAAACAATTGAAAAACATTACTTCCATGTATTAGATGGGCAAAGGGCGCTGTGCTGAGCTGTGAAATGTCTGACACAAGCACAATTCACAGTTCCCACCAAACGCTGGAGTAAATGCATGCGGGTCGGTTCTGACCCATGTGTGTAAACTTGATGTAGAATTACAAAAGCTGTGCTTGTTCATAACTTAAGAAAGGAAAAATAAAAATGATGATTTGTGCTAAACAAAAACAAGATATTTACTGCATATTTGGAAAAGTAAATGACAAAATGAATTTATTTCAAAAGTAGATCATAGAAACACTCAGCCATACATGAAATAACCTGGAAAATGAATGCAGGTCGTTTTTGACCCATGTTGTGCATTAGAAGGGTAGTGATACAAAAAGGGTTTTTATTCAAAAAGTAAGAAAGGAAAAAATAAAATAAGGATGTACGATGATCAAAAACAAGTTAATTGAGGGATACCTTGAATACTGAATGATGGAATTAATTTATTGCAAAGATATAGAAGATAAAAACTCAGCCGGGTCACTTTTGACCCATGTTTTGCATCAAAGGGTTAATCACCTGAGATGTTTTTTTCTTTTTTCCCAACAGTCTTGAAGGATTTGCCACATATGCTGAGCACTTTTATTCTATCCACAGTCACTAGATATGAGCAATCGCGCACTCTGATTGGCTACCCTGATACTAGGATATCAGCTCATATACCGTGAGTAGAGAAAAACAAAATGGTGGAGTGTGTTGCTGAACCAACCGAAGACAAAATAAAAACTCTACTCAAAAACAAACCCCCAGAAATTGTTCTCAAGTATTTAAAAGAAACAGAAATAGTGAAAAGAATATTGTTTTTTGTTTGTTTTTCCCCCCCAATATCTCCTGTTCCACACTCCAGCCCAGTCGGTGAAATACAAAAAAAGAAACAAAATATGGAATGAAAGTATTTTATGGTAAGAATATATCTTTATTATTTTTCAAGGATTATTATGATAGCATTTCACAAATTGCTCCTGTCATTTAGCCAGTTTGTTTACATTCTAAGCGGAAATGATTTTGTCGGACGTTTTGTATAAAGTTTTTATTGATTGAATTTGCAAAAAAATAAAAAACATCCATTTCTGAAAATCCAGTGAATGTGGATAGAATGAAAGTTATTCCACTCAATCTGGTCGTACATGGCTTATAGCCAACTCGGCGCTACATGCCTCATCGACTATCAGCTCATGTACGACTCGATTTTGTGGAATAACTGTTAAATATGCTCCTTTTCCTTCACTCTGCAGTCCAGAAGTATTACAAATAAATAGGCCAAGTTAAAGTTATATTTCTAAGCTGGATTTAAAAACACCTAGGCTGTACTGTTTCAAGAGATTGATCGATCGAGCGATCGATCAATCGATCGATCCCAGGCTGGGAAACTGTTTTGTTACAGCAGCAAGTTATCAGACATGTGAAAAGAAAAAGACACACTGTACAACATAAAATAGAATTTAGAAGAAAAAAAGATTCCAAGAACAAGTCGACTATACAATATACAGATAAAAGTCCATCCATCCATTATCTGTAGCCGCTTATCCTGTGCAGGGTCGCGTGCAAGCTGGAGCCTATCCCAGCTGACTATGGGTGAGAGGCGGGGTACACCCTGGACAAGTCGTCAGATCATCATAGGGCTGAAACATAGAGACAAACAACTGTTCACACCTACGGTCAATTTAGAGTCACCAGTTAACCTAACCTGCATGTCTTTGGACTGTTGGGGAAACCGGCGCACCCGGAGGAAACCCACGCGGACACGGGGAGAACATGCAAACTCCGCACAGAAAGGCCCCCATCAGGTACTGGGTTCAAACTGAGAACCTTCTTGCTATGAGGTGACAGTGCTAACCACTGCACCACCGTGCCGCCCACAGATAAAAATGTAACGATAAAAAATATATATCTATAAATGTGCTTTGTACGTGTGAATGTGCATTAATAGTGCTCAAAACAAGAATTGTAATAAATGAAGATAAAAACCGTGCAAAGGTGGTAGTACTGAACGGAAGCTAGATAAATAAATAAATAAATAAATAAATAACAACAAATCAACTCTAATGGTGCAAAGTGACTAATGATCTCATCTCACCTCATTATCTGTAGCCGCTTTATCCTGTTCTCCAGGGTCGCAGGCAAGCTGGAGCCTATCCCAGCTGACTATGGGCGAAAGGCGGGGTACACCCTGGACAAGTCGCCAGGTCATCACAGGGCTGACACATATGGCCCTTTTCCACTACCCTTTTTCAGCTCACTTCAGCTCGCTTCAGCTCACTTCAGCCCGACACGGCTCGCGTTTCGACTACCAAAAACCAGCACGACTCGGCTCGCTTCAGCCCTGCTTAGCCCCTAAAACTCGCACCGTTTTGGAGCGGGGCTGAAGCGAGCCGAGTGAGGCTTGGGCGTGAGCAGACACTCCCCTGTGCACTGATTGGTGAGGAGGAGTGTCCTCACATGCCCACACACGCCCCGCGAGCACGCTGGGATCTGTAAACACCGTAAACCCGGAAGAAGGAGAATTACGAATTACGAGAATTTCTGAAGCCTTATGCGCCTCGCCTCATCTATACGCTCTTGCCAGTATCTGTCCGCGTTGTCAGTGACAACAAGCCACAGCACCAAGACCAGCAACACTAACGACTCCATGTCCTCCATGTTTATTGTTTACTCTCCGGGTCGTGAGACTACCGCTTAAAAGCTCACTGATGTCACTGTTTGCGCTGCTTAACGACATCACCTGACGTCCACCCACTTTCGCTAACTCCACCCAATGTGTCCACCCACTTCCAGCCAGCACGGTTCAGCGCGGTTGTAGTCGAAATGCAACTCCAACAGCCCTGCTCAGCCCGACTCAGCACGGCACGGCTCAGCCCGACTCAGCCGCGTTTGTAGTGGAAAAGCGGCAATAGACACAGACAACCGTTCACACCTACGGTCAATTTAGAGTCACCAGTTAACCTAACCTGCATGTCTTTGGACTGTGGGGGAAACCGGAGCACCTGGAGGAAACCCACGCGGACACGGGGAGAACATGCAAACTCCACACAGAAAGGCCCTCGCCGGCCACGGGGCTCGAACCCGGACCTTCTTGCTGTGAGGCGACAGCGCTAACCACTACACCACCGTGCCGCCCATGACTAATGATAGTAAACAAATATTCTGGCAGTACAAAAGTGACATTGGCAGTATATTTTCACGGTCAGTTCATCCCATCCCAACTCTTTTCACGTGGGCTTAATTCTGGTGACTACGAAGGTCCGATCATCTGCTACAGCACACCATCAATCTCCTTCATCCATAAATAACTCTTATACAGCCTTGAGGTGTGCTTGGGATCATTGTCTTGTTGAAAAACAAATGAAGGCCCAATTAAGAAGGAACCAGATGGCATGGCATGTTGCTGCAGTATGCTGTGGTAGTCATGCTGGTTAAATGCCTTCAGTTTTAAATAAATCACTGACAATATCACTACCACCTTCAAACCTTCATACCTCTATGTTCATCTGTTCACTTACTCGACGTCTCACCGAAAGCGCCAAAGTTGGACTCGTCACAGAATGAACAAAGGATAGATTTCCACAGCTGGCAGATTTCCAGTCTCACCTGCTTTTGTCTTATTTGTGTTCTTGATAAGTGGCTTCTTGACTGCAGTTCTATCATGAAGGCCTGATTCCTGCCCTGTGTTCGAAATCGCTCACTCGTTCACTAGTCCCTACTCCCTATATAGGGAATTACTATATAGAGGACTATATAGTGAGCTCGTTGGTAAAATGAAAAAAAAAAAAGTTTTCGGACACTAGTCCGTCCCGCTGGTATTTACGTCATTACTGTCGCACAATCGTGCCAGATCAGTCGGCTTGTGGGATTTCAAAATAATAAATAAATGCATTTACTTTTTTCGCGGTCCGGTTTCCATCAAATCCTGCGCTCTGATTGGCTGGCGAGCGGGTCCGTATCCTACGATACGGACCCCGGTTACAGACCTCTGGCGACTCGCTCGTTCACAACAACAACAAACATGGTAGCAATTTTTGTCAACATTTATTTTCGCATTTCTCAGGAGAATAGCATTAATTTTACAGCATGGATAGCGATAACGACAGTCTTCACAGCGAAAGCGAGTTTTACTACCCTGAGGAAGAAGAAATTAAAGAAAACATTTCAGGAGAAAGCTAAAAACCTGTAACTTGCTAACACCGAGCAAAAACATGGCTGAATCGTGAATGACTCAATTTTGTATAAATAGGGGACTACATAGGCGCCAAAATGTAGTTTTTTTCCTGCCATGGAAGTGCACTTGTATACTGAGGAGGAAGCCATTTGCATTACAGCTGTGAATGAGGATTCAAAATGGCGGCTCACCTCACCTCAGCTCGGCTCAGTTTTCTCTTTCGGGCGCTCTCTTTTTCTGTTAGAATTTGGTAAAGAAAAAGATAAATATATTATTTACCAGCTTAAGGTCGGTCCATATGCTGAAATACCGTGACCTCGGCCTTGAATACTGACCTCGGCCCAGAGGGCCTCGGTCTTGTACTTTCCAGACCTCAGTCACGGTATTTCACGATACGGACCTCCCAGCTGGTAAATAACACATATGCATTTTTGTGATAAATCCATATTATACTGAGCGTATTTCCCACATTCATCAATACAAAGTACCTGCATCTTTCAATTTTTTAAAATCAAGGCTGAATACTTTCTTCTTTGCCGCTGCCTTTTATTAAATCAAATTTGAGACTTTTAATTTGATTTCTTTCAGCGTGACCGCAGTGCATGATGGGATATATTGCTTTGGTTAGTGACCATCCGTTGTATGCTACTTTTCGTGATGCATTGTGGGATACTTTGAGTGCACTATATAGGGTGTAAATAATCCTCACTATCGTTTCGGACAGCACTACAAAATGGCGTCCTCACTATATAGTGCCCTCCATAGAGAGTTGGGAGCGATTTCAGACACAAGGCCTGAAGTTTCATCTCAATAGTTCATGTTAGAATTTATCAGAAACTTGAACTCAGCAAAACATTTATTCTATTAGCTTTAACAAGTGCAATTAATTGTCAGAGTCTGAGACCGGTATCTCTAATGTACTTATCATGAGCAGCTGAGGTAGCACTAGTTCTGCCTGTCCTGTGATGGAACCATTTTTGTCAGGGTGCGTAATGAATTTTGCAACAGCACTTGGAGGAACGTTTAGAAATCTATGAATTTTCCAGCTTGATATTTAATAATGGCCAGATATTTATCTTTACTCAATAAATCATTTCTTGCCATTTTATGGGCCCCTACAACCCCAATTATTCTATCCACATTCACTGGATATGAGCAGTCGCGCGTTCTGATTGGCTACTCTACTACTACTAGGATATCAGCTCATATACCGTGAGTAGAGAAAAACAAAATGGCGGCGCGTATTGCTGAGCCAACCGAGGACGAAATAAAAACTACTTGAAAAGAAAACCCAATGAAACAAAAACTGCATGTCATCTCCTTTAAAACTGAAGTGATGGACTGGAGATGTGCCTGACGTTCTCACTTCTAGCTCTTTTTCAACAGATCATTCAGTCTAATAACTAACCATAGCATTTTTGGCTGTTCATATGAATAAGCTTTCACTCTGTGGCTCCACTCTAATCATATCACCTGAGTACAAATGTCTATTTTTTACACATAGCTTTAATGTAACTGTCAGAATGTGTTCGATTACATGAGGATCCTGGCATTTGACGATCCACGGACTAGCGTATCATGTTTTGTTCTATCCACATTCACTGGATATGAGCAATTGCACGCTCTGATTGGCTACTTTACTACTAGGATATCAGCTCATATACCACGAGTAGAGGAAAACAAATGGCGGAGCATGTTGCTGAATCAACCGAGGGCGAAATAAAAGCTCTACTCGAAAACAAAACCCCAAAAAATACAAAAAAAGCAACAAAATATGGAATAAAAGTATTTGATGGTAAGACCATACTCGTATCTTTTTTTATTTTTCAAGAATTATTATTATAATTATTATTATTATTATTATTATTGCATTTTTCACAAATTGCTACTGTCGTTTCGCTGGTTTGTTTACATTCTACTCGGAAATGATTTTGTCAGATGTTTTGGATAAAGTTTTTATTGATCTAATTTGCAAAAAATAAAATTAAAAATGCTCTCTTTCTCAAAATCCAATGAACGTGGATAGAATAAAAGAGTTATTCAGTTCAATCTTGTCGTACATAGGTTATAGCCAGCTATCAGCTCATGTACGACTCGATTTCGTGGAATAACTGTTAAATAATGGCCTTCTACCAAATGAGGTTCCTTATACCTGATACTTATACAACTACTACCTTGATACAATACAGATGACGGGCAGAAATGCATCATCAAGGAAAGGCAGTACACCAAGGAGCTTGTAACGAGGTACACAGAGTAATTAGGATGAGATGAGATCATGAGCAAGCCAAAGTCAAAGATTTAATCAATCATGAAAGTCAAAGATTTAATAAATCATGCAATGTTGAGCATGTGTTTAATGTAGCGTGTAGCTGTCTAGGAGTTGTCCGTGATTTATGAGCGTGATTTATCAGATTGATTAGTTCAGTAGATTTCATGAAGATTGTACTAAATTATAGTCATCAAATTTTAGTACCATCGCTCAGCCCTGTTTGTCATTCACACAAGTCAGAGCTGCCTGGCCATCTTCTGGTCAAAAATTTATGGTAGAATCATTACTGTATAACTTTATAGGTCTTTTCTGGCCCCGAAATTAACTCCTGTTGCCTGTTTTATTCGTTATAAATTTTGTTACCTTTATTGACCACAGTTGTAGCTGACAGGGAATACTAATGATGTGCCTTTCTCCTGGTACAAGATTGCACACAAGGGAGCTGTAAATTAGGACTGCTTTGGCTTTGTCTATTCTGTAGAAAGAGAGAGGGAAGAAATCACACAGCGCTGTCTCTATCTGGGCTTGAGCTTTTTTACGAGGCCTGGGTAAACAGCTGGGCTTTTTCTGGCCGTCTGGAGCCTTCTTTTCTACTGATGTCACTCATCTTTCTGTTGTGATGTCCTTTTATTTCTTTCTGGTCCTTTATATTTCCTAATATTGTATTAGTCTTCACTTCAGGTTTTTATTTTTCTTATTTTTTTTTAAAAATAGATAATATACTACAGGTAGAAACAACAATTTTGGTCATGTCAATCATTTTTCAGATTTCTCATCTCATCTCATTATCTCTAGCCGCTTTATCCTTCTACAGGGTCGCAGGCAAGCTGGAGCCTATCCCAGCTGACTACGGGTGAAAGGCGGGGTACACCCTGGACAAGTCGCCAGGTCATCACAGGGCTGACACATAGACACAGACAACCATTCACACTCACATTCACACCTACGGTCAATTTAGAGTCACCAGTTAACCTAACCTGCATGTCTTTGGACTGTGGGGGAAACCGGAGCACCCGGAGGAAACCCACGCGGACACGGGGAGAACATGCAAACTCCACACAGAAAGGCCCTCGCCGGCCCCAGGGCTCGAACCCAGGACCTTCTTGCTGTGAGGTGACAGCGCTAACCACTACACCACCGTGCCACCTTTTTCAGATTTATTTATTTATATATTTATTTATTTTTGGGATAAACGAATCTTCTCGTCAAGTAATAAAATTACCCAAACTTGACTTGCCGACTTACAACCACCACATTATCTCTGATGAATGTTTTAAGCTCCACCCACTTCTCAATCTAGTCATGTCATACTGTTTATCCCTAAAATAAAAGAAGTGTTGCCAGGCAAAACAAACCTCGCCCGGCGGCACTTATTTTATACCTATATGTTGATCATGGTAATATTTCTCAATCATCAGCTGTCAAATCATAGTCCGATGGAAGTCCATGACCTTGAGTTTGACATTTCAAAGTCATTCAAGGCCAAAGGTCATGGCGGCAACTGAAAGCCCATATGGGACTTCTTATATGTTGATACTGGTGAACATCTGACTATCGTGAACCATTTTAAAGTGAGAGCCCTTTGAAAACCCATGACCTTGAGTTTGACCTTTCAAGGTCATTCAAGGTCAAAGACCATGGTGCCAAATGAAAACCCATATGGTACTTCCTATAAGTTGATAATGATAAATATCTGTCTACCATCAACCGTTTTCAAGTTACAGGCCTTTGAAAATCCATGACCTTAAGTTTGACCTTTCAGGGTCACTTAAGGTCAAAGATCATGGTGCCAAATGAAAGGAGGAATGGGCTAAAATTCCTCCAAGCCGGTGTGCAGGACTGATCAACAGTTACCGGAAACGTTTAGTTGTAGTTATTGCTGCACAACGGGGTCACACCAGATACTGAAAGCAAAGGTTCACATACTTTTGCCACTCACAGATATGTAATATTGGATCATTTTCCTCCATAAATAAATGACCAAGTACAATATTTTTGTCTCATTTGTTTAACTGGGTTCTCTTTATCTACTTTTAGGAGAGTCTGATGATGTTTTAGGTCATATTTATGCAGAAATATAGACAATTCTAAAGGGTTCACAAACTTTCAAGCACCACTGTGGCTGTTCTGTATTAGCCTTGATTAAGCAATAAAGTAAAATAAACATTTTAATTCGAACATCGTCCAATGACTAGATTTATGGTTGTATTATGTAAATTCATTCATATTTAAAATTGACAAATACTCATGCACGTAAATAAATGCAAATTTTTGAAAATGTCCCAATATGGAAAAAATATATACTTACAGGAACATCAACAATCCGCTGCTATGAATTCATTGTGATATCTTTTGTTTTTCAAACGAATTACATTATTCACCTGCAGTACCGTGCCTAAAACAAAGATTAAATCTGACCTTTTGCTATAACATTTGCCTCTTCTCTGTGTGAGCACCTTCCCAGTCCATCACATTCCACCCATGTAGCAAATGTCAAACGTTTCAGCACTGCATGTGAGCGTTGGAGGTGTGTGTGGTCGGCATGGATACAACAGCGCACAGACTTGATGTTCCACACTAAGGCTAAGCAGAAAAAGATAGTGTTAAAGAAGTGCGAACAGGACGTTCGGTTCCTTATCTGCACCTGTGAGAGGATGCATGTGTTGTGAGCAGTAACCACATCATGCGCTGACCCTGCAGGCATGCCAACGCTCTATCGCAGGGTGGGAGCACTGCGGCGTAGAAAGAGGGCTTACCTGGCCTACCTCAAGACTCGTTTTCACCTGTGTAAGTGCTCCGAGTCGGAGCCTGTGTTTGAGTTTGAGGTTGCTGTGGCCTGCACTGAACTTTTGCAATGCCTTTCTGAGTGTGTTTGTGCGTGCACAGTGTGTCATGGGAGTTTTTCACATGTAGTGATGTGGTGCTGCTCTTTCAAGCAATGTGTGTGTCACTAATCACGTGCATGTCTACGTGTAGGAATGCAGGTCCTGGAGTGGAATGGCATCTCTTTGTCTAGTAAAACCTATGAGGAGGTCCAGGTATTGGTCAGTCAGCAGTGTGCAGAAGCAGAGCTCTGCGTCAGACTGTAAGTATCAGAGTCTGTTTTTAATATCGATTCACGTATGATGTTTCATCTGGATCTAATTAGTCAGGTTTTAAGATTTAACCTGTGTCTAATGTCTCGTCTCATGTGTTTTGTGTTAGGGATCTGAACATGCTGTCGGACTCAGAGGGCTCACACTTAGACCTTCATGAGCAGACCAAAGCAGGTACGTAAGACTAAAATGTGCTCAGTTGGGAAGACTTTCATTGTCAGTACAGACTGTTAGGTATTACAGCGTGTGGCGGGATACAAGGTCGACTCTGTAAATTGGGCCAATTCAAAACATTATAATCAGAATCCATGGAGTAGATTTAAAAAAAAAAAAAAAAACAATGGGCAGGCGAAGTTGAACAGGATTAATCCATAATCAGAAATAAGGAATGGAATCTAAGCTCAAAACCAGGAAGTACAATAAACCAGAACAAAAAAAAAAAAAACTAGAAAATATACTCACCGGCCACTTTATTAGCAACACCATCCACCTGCTGTTTTATACAGTTCTCTAATCAGCCAATCCCCAAACATCTCATCTCATCTCATTATCTCTAGCCGCTTTATCCTTCTACAGGGTCGCAGGCAAGCTGGAGCCTATCCCAGCTGACTACGGGTGAAAGGCGGGGTACACCCTGGACAAGTCGCCAGGTCATCACAGGGCTGACACATAGACACAGACAACCATTCACACTCACATTCACACCTACGGTCAATTTAGAGTCACCAGTTAACCTAACCTGCATGTCTTTGGACTGTGGGGGAAACCGGAGCACCCGGAGGAAACCCACGCGGACACGGGGGGAACATGCAAACTCCGCACAGAAAGGCCCTCGCCGGCCACGGGGCTCGAACCCGGACCTTCTTGCTGTGAGGCGACAGCACTAACCACTACACCACCGTGCCGCCCGCCAGTGGACATATTTAAAATAAACATTAAATACGGCACAGATATATGTGAATGTCTTACTAAATGTGTTCGGCGATAGTTTTCTCATCTCATCTCATTATCTCTAGCCGCTTTATCCTTCTACAGGGTCGCAGGCAAGCTGGAGCCTATCCCAGCTGACTACGGGTGAAAGGCGGGGTACACCCTGGACAAGTCGCCAGGTCATCACAGGGCTGACACAGAGACACAGACAACCATTCACACCTACGGTCAATTTAGAGTCACCAGTTAACCTAACCTGCATGTCTTTGGACTGTGGGGGAAACCGGAGCACCCGGAGGAAATCCACGCGGACACGGGGAGAACATGCAAACTCCACAAAGAAAGGCCCTCGCCGGCCCCGGGGCTCGAACCCAGGACCTTCTTGCTGTGAGGCGACAGCGCTAACCACTACACCACCGTGCCGCCCCGGCGATAGTTTTATGAAAGTAAAATGTATTTATATTTAATTAAGGGTTTTTTTTTGGTATCCTTGTGCCGTCAAGTAGAAACAACATCGCCTCATATCTGGAAGGACTTACAGTAGCTCTAGGATTTGAGATTAAAATAAACAAATCACGAAAGTGATCTACAGAAATGCAAAATTAAAAAAAAAAACCTCCACCTGCCCTTAGACTTCTATTATACTTCTACATTACCATCAAGTCGACTCTTTTTTTCGTAGTACAGGAAAATGTGACACAATTCTTACCCAAATGATCCAATTCACTTCAATTCCATTGTATTTTATTCATACCAGTAGAGATTATTACAAAGCAGCTTCACAGAAATCCAAATGTGGATTTAAATCCCTAATGAACAGTGACTATAGACTCAAGGTAAACATGAGGAAGAAACCTTGACAGGACTCATCCTCTTCTGGGTGACAACAGATATTGGGATTATAAATCATGACAGTATGCAGGTGTAGAAAAGTAATGATAAACAGTATTACGTGTGTTGAAGTGATGTTATGTATGAACAGATGGTCAATAAGAGTCCTGGGATCAGCACAGGATATTCTTTATTATTCTATCCACGTTCACTGGAGATGAGCAATCGTGCGCTCTGATTGGCTACTCTACTACTAGGATATCAGCTCATATACCGTGAGTAGAGAAAAACAAAATGGCAGAGTGTTTTGCTGAACCAACCGAGTATGAAATAAAAACTACTCGAAAACAAAACCCCAAAAAATACAAACAAAGCAACAAAATATGGAATGAAAGTACAACCCCGATTCCAAAAAAGTTGGGACAAAGTACAAATTGTAAATAAAAACGGAATGCAATAATTTACAAATCTCAAAAACTGATATTATATTCACAATAGAACATAGACAACATATCAAATGTCGAAAGTGAGACATTTTGAAATTTCATGCCAAATATTGGCTCATTTGAAATTTCATGACAGCAACACATCTCAAAAAAGTTGGGACAGGGGCAATAAGAGGCTGGAAAAGTTAAAGGTACAAAAAAGGAACAGCTGGAGGACCAAATTGCAACTCATTAGGTCAATTGGCAATAGGTCATTAACATGACTGGGTATAAAAAGAGCATCTTGGAGTGGCAGCGGCTCTCAGAAGTAAAGATGGGAAGAGGATCACCAATCCCCCTAATTCTGCGCCGACAAATAGTGGAGCAATATCAGAAAGGAGTTTGACAGTGTAAAATTGCAAAGAGTTTGAACATATCATCATCTACAGTGCATAATATCATCAAAAGATTCAGAGAATCTGGAAGAATCTCTGTGCGTAAGGGTCAAGGCCGGAAAACCATACTGGGTGCCCGTGATCTTTGGGCCCTTAGACGGCACTGCATCACATACAGGCATGCTTCTGTATTGGAAATCACAAAATGGGCTCAGGAATATTTCCAGAGAACATTATCTGTGAACACAATTCACCGTGCCATCCGCCGTTGCCAGCTAAAACTCTATAGTTCAAAGAAGAAGCCGTATCTAAACATGATCCAGAAGCGCAGACGTCTTCTCTGGGCCAAGGCTCATTTAAAATGGACTGTGGCAAAGTGGAAAACTGTTCTGTGGTCAGACGAATCAAAATTTGAAGTTCTTTATGGAAATCAGGGACGCCGTGTCATTCGGACTAAAGAGGAGAAGGACGACCCAAGTTGTTATCAGCGCTCAGTTCAGAAGCCTGCATCTCTGATGGTATGGGGTTGCATTAGTGCATGTGGCATGGGCAGCTTACACATCTGGAAAGACACCATCAATGCTGAAAGGTATATCCAGGTTCTAGAGCAACATATGCTCCCATCCAGACGACGTCTCTTTCAGGGAAGACCTTGCATTTTCCAACATGACAATGCCAAACCACATACTGGATCAATTACAGCATCATGGCTGCGTAGAAGAAGGGTCCGGGTACTGAACTGGCCAGCCTGCAGTCCAGATCTTTCACCCATAGAAAACATTTGGCGCATCATAAAACGAAAGATACGACAAAAAAGACGTAAGACAGTTGAGCAACTAGAATCCTACATTAGACAAGAATGGGTTAACATTCCTATCCCTAAACTTGAGCAACTTGTCTCCTCAGTCCCCAGACGTTTACAGACTGTTGTAAAGAGAAAAGGGGATGTCTCACAGTGGTAAACATGGCCTTGTCCCAACTTTTTTGAGATGTGTTGTTGTCATGAAATTTAAAATCACCTAATTTTTCTCTTTAAATGATACATTTTCTCAGTTTAAACATTTGATATGTCATCTATGTTCTATTCTGAATAAAATATGGAATTTTGAAACTTCCACATCATTGCATTCCGTTTTTATTTACAATTTGTACTTTGTCCCAACTTTTTTGGAATCGGGGTTGTATTTGATGGTAAGAACGTATCTTTTTTTTTTTTCAAGAATTATTATGATAGCATTTTTGTGGCTATTGCCTCATAGAGGCGAAGCGAGGCAGTAGCCACTCTGTTATTGTGTTGTAAGAATGAATGTAACAATAGCGTATTGCACATATGCATAAGCATTACAATCACCAGAACGGCGAATCGTGATCTCGCGATACGAACAGTTGATCTCGCGTTATCAAAGATACACAAGAACGAGTAGTGAAGCCACGATGTCGTGTTGTAAGAATGAGTGTAACAATAATGCAACTTCATAACCAATCAGCACTTATCCTGATCAAGTTCGATTACCCATTCTACTTCTTGATAAACTTCAGAACCAATCAGAACCAGAAACGAAATAAGAGAAACCTCGTTTTAACTTCGTAGTATCAGAAGATAATCGGCAGATAAAAAGACAAACGAAATTCATCTCGTGGTTCTCCAAGGCTACTGATTCGATATCAAGTACATGGTGTTTATTTTAAGAACATTTACCTTTTGATTATCACAGCTTTTGTTTGGTTCTTCTGAAAGGTCAAATGAAAGGTTTTGTAAGTTTTTTTGGCAGATATACTGAGAAGCCAATATCAAACTTCTGCTGTTCGGTTTAATTTTTTTATTTAATTTTTTATTTTAGTCTTTACACTACACTTGTGAAACAAAATGTGCTCACTAGTACTAAATAATGATTCTAAGACAATTCATGAATAAGTGCTTTCTTACTATTTTGAAAATAGATATAGAGGTGGACAAAGTACCCATCTTCATTACTTAAGTCAAAGTACAGATCCCACTGGTCAAATGTTACTCCGATACAAGTGAAAGTTGTCCAGTCAAATTTTTACTGAAGTTAAAGTACTGAAGTACTTGCTTTTAAAAATACTTCAGTATTAAAAGTACATTTTCTGTCAACACATTGTTGTATTATTGCCACAACGCTTACAAAACCTAATGCTGTTACCAAAGACAGAAATGTGAATTCACAAAATGAACGCATGCTGTGCCATCATGGTGGTTTAATGTTAAACTACAGTAGCTAGTCAGTGAAACTCCACCTGACATGCTAGCAAACTCTTTTCAAACTCGAAATCATACTGGGTAGCTAATGCTACTAGAAAAGAAAGATTTCTACATTCTGTTTATTTGGCAAGATAGCATATTTCTGAAAGCACTTCAGATAAGTTAACATTATTTATGTTAGCGTAACTCCATTTTTACATGCTAACTAACAGTGTCCAAGTTAACTAGCGATGTGTTAACGTTAGCCAAATGTTAGTAAATGTATGGCAACTTGGTGGGCAAATCCATAGAAAGTCATTTGACTAACCAGACTGCATAGCTATTGCAACATTATCGCTAGCTCTAAAAGCACAGACAACTTTGTTGCAAGCTTTCTCTTGGAATAAAACATTTATATCCCTCAATATGCTTCCGCAGGTTGGACGGTGAGTTTTTGGAGGCCGTGATGTGGTTCACTTTTGGCAAACAAAGCAAACATTTAAAACAAAACGATTCTTTATTCCTTTCAGAAAACTGAAACATGGGTTCATGGGCCATGATTGCATGCATTCTTCAGAAGAACCGTCTCCTTCCATTCTGCCATCAACTGATCGTGTTCAAATAACGCTGCGGAGAAATCACTGAACTTGATTTTATGCAGTCTATGGATGTGATGTGACCCTAGTGATTAATGATCGGCTGTCGCAGTATCACCTGGGAAAAAATCAATCACATTTTAGAAAAGAAAAGAAAAAAACATCCACTTTCAGAGCTGCTTCATAGTAATGAGTAACGAGGCCCTTGATAGAAATGTAGTGGAGTGAAAAGTACGATAGTTGCCTTTCAAATGTAGTGAAGTTAAAGTCATAAGTTTCCAAAAAAAAAAATACTCAAGTAAAGTACAGATACTCAAAAAGTGTACTTAAGTACAGTACGCGAGTAAATGCATTTCGTTACTGTCCACCTCTGAATATGAATAATAAAAAATCTCCTTCTCACCCCCGGCGGGGGGCTGGTATCCATGTCATCCTCAAGCTCGGGTCCTCTACCAGAGGCCTGGGAGTTTGAGGGTTCTGCGCAGTATCTTCGATGTTCCTAGGACTGCGCTCTTCTGGACTGAGGCTTCAGATGTTGTTCCTGGGATTTGCTGGAGTCACTCTCCCAGTTTGGGGGTTACTGCCCCAAGTGCCCCCACTACCACGGGGACCACGCAACCCTTGACCTTCCACATCCGTTCCAGCTGCTCTTTCAACCCTTGATACTTCTCAAGTTTCTCATGTTCCTTCTTCCTGATGTTGGCGTCAGCTGGGATCGCCATATCTATCTAGTGTGTGTGTGTGTATATATATATATATATATATATATATATACACACACACACACTACCATTCAAAAGTTTGGGGTTACCCAGACAATTTAGTGTTTTCCATGAAAAGTCACACTTTTATTTACCACCATAAGTTGTAAAATGAATAGAAAATATAGTCAAGACATTTTTCTGGCCATTTTGAGCATTTAATCGACCCCACAAATGTGATGCTCCAGAAACTCAATCTGCTCAAAGGAAGGTCAGTTTTATAGCTTCTCTAAAGAGCTAAACTGTTTTCAGCTGTGCTAACATGATTGTACAAGGGTTTTCTAATCATCCATTAGCCTTCTGAGGCAATGAGCAAACACATTGTACCATTAGAACACTGGAGTGATAGTTGCTGGAAATGGGCCTCTATACACCTATGGAGATATTGCACCAAAAACCAGACATTTAGGCTACGTTTACACTAGACCGTATCTGTCTCGTTTTCTTCGCGGATGCACTGTCCGTTTACATTAACCCCCCTGAAAAAGCGGGGAAACGGGAATCCACCAGCGTCCACGTATTCAATCTAGATCGTATCAGCTCCGGTGCTGTGTAAACATTGAGAATACGCGGATACGCTGTGCTGAGCTCTAGCTGGCGTCTCATTGGACAACGTCACTGTGACATCCACCTTCCTGATTCGCTGGCGTTGGTCATGTGACGCGACTGCTGAAAAACGGCGCAGACTTCCGCCTTGTATCACCTTTCATTAAAGAGTATAAAAGTATGAAAATACTGCAAATACTGATGCAAATACTGCCCATTGTGTAGTTATGATTGTCTTTAGGCTTGCCATCCTTCCACTTGCAAGTAATAAGTGATATGCGCTGGGATCTCACACACAGTGGCTCAGTCCCGAATCGTGGCTTGTTCACTTCACTCGCGCGCTCTGTGAGCTGCGCAGGGCCGGAGTGCACACCCTCCAGAGGGCACTCGCTGTTCAGGGCGGAGTGATTTGGAGCGCAGGATGCCTGCGGAGCCGAGCGTATCTGCGTATTGGTGTTGCTGTGTGCACGGCTAACGGTTTTAGTGTAAACGTGAATCGTTTTAAGAACGTTAATCTGATGATCCGCTGATTCGACGTAATGTAAACGTAGCCTTAGTAGAATTTAGCAAGAATAGTCATTTACCACATTAGCAATGTATAGAGTGTATTTCTGATTAGTTTAAAGTGATCTTCATTGAAAAGAACAGTGCTTTTCTTTCAAAAATAAGGACATTTCAAAGTGACCCCAAACTTTTGAACAGTAGTGTGTGTATATATATATATATATATATATATATATATATATATATATATATATATATATATATATATCAGTGGCGGCTGGTAGTCTTTCAAACAGAGGAGGCTGGTTGGTTACGATATTTCCAGATTTTAAAAGAAAAAACATCAATTTTGCCCATACTCTTGCCTCTGATCTGGCTGATTGTTGGCAGGGTCACAAACTGTGAAATAACAGGTTCTTTTGGCCCATTAGCCTACTGTCCAATATACATGATGGTGGTGTTGGGGGGGGTATATTTGAACATTTTATATTTTAAAATTGTGGCATGTTGTTTAAAAATTGATCATTATTGAAAGCAGCTCTTTGTCAGGAACCTCAGCAGTAACAGCAGAGTGTTCTGGAATAGGCACAAGCACTGACCTTGGGGAGCCAAACATAGAGCTGGGTGCCACACATTTCATTCAATGACACTTTCCCTATATTTTACTTATTTTGACTGAGAAATGTTTTATTGACAATTTTGATAACCCTTCACTTTTAATCCAGGTCTGTAGTATGAAATGTTCTCGGCTGTGTTTTTGTTTAAAAATGTTTTCCAAATTGTAGCTGTGTTTAATTCATATCCAGAAAAATATATATTCCAATATAATATACTCAGCATAAACATTTTAAATAGATTCTATATTTTTGGTCCATCCATGACATATTACTAAAGTAGCCTATTTACTGTTGTTGATGTGGGTCACTTGCTGTTAGCCAATTCACTTTCTCGTACCAGGAGAGCTGAAAGGAACGAGTATTATTCCCTACCTTTTTCACCAAGTCAATTTGAGGCGTTGGTCTACCCTGCTCTTTAATTTTAATTTTTTCCTCGAAAGGAAGACTGGCAAATGGCTTCGCCAAAATTAAATCAACAATGCTTGGCATCTGTGCGCAGCTTTCTTGCTAGCTGACTAGCCCCCTCAAGTTCAAGTTCAGTCACTCAAATAAACAAAATTTCTGGAACTAAGATAGCAAACTTGACAGCACTTTATTTACACTTTATTTACAATGAAAATATATACAAACTAAAAAAGCTGGTAGAAACCGTATGTAATGAATGAAATCGAAATGTAAGCTGATCTCTTACAATACACCACAGCACTTGCGAATCCGCATGGGACTGAACTGAAATTCACCGCTGCCTGTCTATAGTTGAAACGAGCTGTCAATCAAAGAAAATATCCAGCCGCTTTCACCAATCACCAGTCTCCTCACGGAAACTGCCATGTCCCTCCCATGTGAGGCTGGGAGTCCGTAGGCGGGCATTTTCGCAGTATTTGTCCAATAACCGTCTTGCATTTTGAGATTGAAAAGCGCAGAGCTCCCAAATGCCATTGAAGTCCACTGAGGCTGGGAGTCCGTGAGACTCCGTGGGCGGGCATTTTCGCAGTATTTGTCCAATAATCGTCTTGCATTTTGAGATTGAAAAGCGCAGAGCTCCCAAATGCCATTGAAGTCCACTGAGGCTGGGCTGCATCGCGCTGTCACGAGGGGGAAAAACTCACGCGCACAAAGTTATAAGGGAATGATTTCGCACTGTAGTGGGTTGAGCACATATATTTCTATGATTCTGGATCTGAAATAGCAATGTTATAAGGTCGGCTATAACATAAGCCTAGCACAATTCATCCTACACGATGTTCGTCATTTTTAGAGGAGGCTGAGCCTCCCTCGTTGTCTTAGAGCAATCGCCCGTGATATATATATATATATATATATATATATATATATATATATATATATATATATATATTTCACAGCACTGTATTTTGAACAAAACACAGTAAACAAAATTGGTAACCAAAATACTACAAGCCCTGATGTTGCTCACAGCTTGGTGATGTTTGCAAGAGATGAGGCGAGTATAACTGATAATGTGTATATATGCTATATTTAATGTATGGGATCAGAAAACAATTTTATTTATAAGCAGTAGCCACATGTACCCATAAGGTACCTATTTTTCACAAATTGCTCCTATCATTTCGCCAGTTTGTTTACATTCTAAGCGGAAATGATTTTGTTGGACGTTTTGTATAAAGTTTTTATTGATTGAATTTGCACAAATTAAAAATAAAAATGCTCTGTTCTCAAAATGTGGATAGAATAAAAGTTATTCCACTCAATCTTGTTGTACATGGGTTATAGCCAAGTCGGTGCTACGCGCCTCGTCAACTGTCAGCTCATGTACGACTCGATTTCATGGAATAACTGTTAAATATTACAGCAGCAGTTCTTAGTTACAAATCTACAATATCTAAATGAGATTATCCACTGAAGGATGAGTTGGATTTGGATAGAGACTGTTTCAGGGAAGTGTCCATCACAACTGCATAAAGTTACAGATGAAGAAGTAGCAGGAAGTAAAGATTAGGTTGTGTAATGCCGACATATTTCTTTAAATCAGTTCCTCAGAAAACAATAGACATATATATATAGTACCAGTCAAAAGTTTGTACACCCTTACTCATTCATAGGTTTTTCTGTATTTTGACTATTTTCTAGATTTGTAGAACAATACTGAAGACATCAAAACTGTGAAATAACATATAGTAAACAAAAACGTGTTTAAAAAAAATGTTTCATATTTTAGGTTCTTCAAAGTAGCCAGCGTTTACCTTGATGACACTTTGCACACTATCGGCATTATCTTAACCAGCTTCATGAGGTCGTCACCTGGAATGCTTTTCAGTTAACAAGTGTGCCTCATCAAAAGTTAATTAGTGGATTAATTTCTTGCCTTCTTAATGCGTTTGAGATCAAACAGTAAATATTAAATAATAATAATAATAATAATAATACAGTAAATAGCCCTATTCTACAACTGTAGTAAGCCATATAATGTCACCGAGGTAGAGAAACGACATCCATCATTATTTTACTTTAAGACATTAATTGTCTTTTAATGAATAAAAATAAAGAAAAACATTGAATTAGAAGGGGCGGCACGGTGGTGTAGTGGTTAGCGCTGTCGCCTCACAGCAAGAAGGTCCGGGTTCGAGCCCCGTGGCCGGCGAGGGCCTTTCTGTGCGGAGTTTGCATGTTCTCCCCGTGTCCGCGTGGGTTTCCTCCGGGTGCTCCGGTTTCCCCCACAGTCCAAAGACATGCAGGTTAGGTTAACTGGTGACTCTAAATTGACCGTGAGTGTGAATGGTTGTCTGTGTCTATGTGTCAGCCCTGTGATGACCTGGCGACTTGTCCAGGGTGTACCCCGCCTCTCGCCCATAGTCAGCTGGGATAGGCTCCAGCTTGCCTGCGACCCTGTAGAACAGGATAAAGCGGCTAGAGATAATGAGATGAGATGAGATTGAATTAGAAGGTGTGTCCAAACTTTTGACTAGTGCTGTACGTATATATGAATAGATTTCCTCTGAGCTCTCTCCATGCTGTGTGTAGAACGGCCACCGCGCTCTCCAGGTGTTGACCCCAAGCAGCTGGCTGCAGAGCTGCAAAAGGTGTCTCAGCAGCAGGCACCCAGCTCTACAGCCTCCTCTCTGACGGCGCTGGATAAATCCTCGGCTTCAGGAGCTTCCAGCTCTGTGCCAAGCCCCGGGCAGCCCGCTTCACCTTCTATAAGCAAGAAACGCCACAGCAAGGTGCCCATACACACAGTCCTGCATGTACAGCCTGCTTTTATAAAACACAAACATGCACTAAAAGCAAAGAACAATGCAGTGTTACACATTCATGGACTCATATCTCCATTTATATCTTTTGACTAGACCTTAGAAGCTACAAAGACCCAGTCTCACCCAATCACAGGAGAGATCCAGGTATAGCTTCGATTGTTCATTTGTTTCTACGATTTTAAACATTGTGTCGAGATTTACCGTAGCATGTCACACTGACTATGCTTTCTCTCACACCTCACCTGCTTTTGTAGCTTCAAATCAATTATGACAAGCAGCTGGGCAACCTCATTGTTCATGTTCTCCAAGCACGGAACCTCGCACCACGGGACAACAACGGCTACTCCGACCCCTTTGTTAAAGTCTACCTGCTGCCTGGAAGAGGGTAAGTGAATTGAAAAATTGCCTGAGTCATTGGGATATTTGAGGAAAAAATTCAGCGTCGAAAGGTTTGAGTTTGTATAGTTTAGTGCAAAAGTTTGCATTCCCCCCTCCATGGTTTTGAAAGATTTCAATATGGACCTCGGTTTTACAGTTTACCTACAAATCAAATTCATTATAAAAGGTTTAAAATGAAACATGAGGATATTTTGCAACAAGACAACTAACTATATAAAATGTAAAACATAAGCCAAAACGAACAGGCTTGCCTGAGTTTCCCAAAAGCATCGTAGCACAAAGATCATCGTTAAATGGTAGAGCAAGCAGCACAATGAATGCTCTCTCTCCTAGTTAAGATGTTCTTGGCGTTAAGAGGCTTTTAGGAAACCCACCCCAGAAAGGTAAAATAAAAAAGTTGTGTGGGTGTTTGGGCAGTGGAGGATGAACATATGAAAAGGAAGAGGAGTTTTCACAGCTGTTCAGAGGACATGAATGAGACTGGCATTACAGTTAATACAGTTACATACTCGTAATACACTACCGTTCAAAAGTTTGGGGTCACTTTGAAATGTCCTTATTTTTGAAAGAAAAGCACTGTTCTTTTCAATGAAGATCACTTTAAACTAATCAGAAATACACTCTATACATTGCTAATGTGGTAAATGACTATTCTAGCTGCAAATGTCTGGTTTTTGGTGCAATATCTCCATAGGTGTATAGAGGCCCATTTCCAGCAACTCTCACTCCAGTGTTCTAATGGTACAATGTGTTTGCTCATTGCCTCAGAAGGCTAATGGATGATTAGAAAACCCTTGTACAATCATGTTAGCACAGCTGAAAACAGTTGAGCTCTTTAGAGAAGCTATAAAACTGACCTTCCTTTGAGCAGATTGAGTTTCTGGAGCATCACATTTGTGGGGTCGATTAAATGCTCAAAATGGGCAGAAAAATGTCTTGACTATATTTTCTATTCATTTTACAACTTATGGTGGTAAATAAAAGTGTGACTTTTCATGGAAAACACAAAATTGTCTGGGTGACCCCAAACTTTTGAACGGTAGTGTAATTAACAGTTATTCCACGAAATCGAGTCGTAAATGAGCTGATAGCTGACGAGACATGTAGCACCGAGTCAGCTATAACCCATGTACGATGAGCTTGAGTGGAATAACTGTTTTATTCTATCCACATTCACTGGATTTTGAGAAACAGAGCATTTTTATTTTTATTTTTAGCAAATTCTTATATTTAGCAAAAACTTTGCACAAAACATCTGAGAAAATCATTTCCACTTAGGCGGACTTCTTAAAAACCTATCGATGGGTGCACGAATTGACTTTTGTATTGTTTTTTTTTTTTTTGTAGAAATTACTGTCTTGCTGTCGTGCCAAGGTATAGAATAGCTTTAGACATTTATTGAATTCTTCCTTGGACATTGAAAAAAATTCAACAAATTTTAATGCTTAAAGATGAAGAATGTAAACAAACCAATGGAATGACAAGAGCAATTTGTGAAAATGTTATAATAATAATAATAATAATAATAATAATAATAATAATAATTTTTGAAAAATGAAAAAAATATATGTTCTTACCATCAAATACTTTTATTCCATTTTGTTTTTGAGTTGAGTTTTTATTTCGTCCTCGGTTGGTTCAGCAACACGCTCCGCCATCTTGTTTTTCTCTACTCATGGTATATGAGCGGATATCCTTGTAGAAGAGTAGCCAATCAGAGCACGCGATTGCTCATATCCAGTGAAAGTGGATAGAATAATATAATTTATACCACAGTATTTTTGAATGTTTGAATCTGATTGGTCAATTTTTCTATCACAGCAGCTCTTACAGTAATATAGCATTCGTTACTTTTTTTTGTCTTATTAACTTCTGGAAAAAAAGCAAGACTGGTGAAAGAATGACTTTACATCTGCTGTAGCTTAAATTTGAACAGGAACTTGTTTTGTGGACATTAAATGCAACTAGTTAGGATAAACATCTCGAATGTGGTGACTAATCACTGTGGTATAAGAGTAATAAAACACTGGGGTGTGCTATTATTGGAAAATAATTAACTTAAGGGTGCTAACAGTAATTCTGTTTCATATCAGGCCACAACACAACTCTGTCATCGATTAATTTCCTTTACTAGGACATCCCATTGTGTTTTATTCCTTAACTAAACCTAACACACAAAATCATAAATAGTTTATTTACAGTGACTTACAAAAGTATTCATCCCTCTTGATGTTTGTCCTGTTTTGTCGCATTTTTGGGGGATTAGCACCATTTGATTTACACAACATGCCTACCACTTTATAGGAGTGTGCATAGGTATTCAACCCCCCAAAGCCAATACTTTGTAGAGCCACCTTTTGCTGCAATTACAGCTGCAAGTCTCTTGGGGTATGTCTCTATTAGCTTAACACATCTAGCCACTGGGATTTTTGGCCATTCCTCAAGGCAAAACTGCTCCAACTCCTTCAAGTTAGATGGGTTGCGTTGGTGTACAGCAATCTTCAAGTTATGCCACAGATTCTCAACTGGATTGAGGTCTGGGCTTTGACTAGGCCATTCCAAGACATTTAAATGTTTCCCTTTAAACCACTCCACTGTGGCTTTACCAGTATGTTTAGGGTGATAGTCCTGCTGGAACGTGAACCTTTGTCCCAGTCTCAAACCTCTGGCTGACTCAAACAGGTTTTCCTCCAGAATTGCCCTGTATTTAGTATCATCCATCTTTCATTCAGTCCTGACCAGCTTTCCTGTCCCTGCAGATGAAAAATCTCCCCACAGCATGATGCTGCCACCACCATGCTTCACTGTAGGAATGGTCTTCTCAGGGTGTTGGGTTTGTGCCACACATGGTATTTCCCATGATGGCCAAAAAGATCAATTTTAGTCTCATTTGACCAGAGAATCTTCTTCCATGTGTTTGGGGAGTCTGCCACATGCTGCTGGGCAAACTCCAAACATGTTTTCTTAAGCAATGGCTTTTTTCTGGCCACTCTTCCATAAAGCCCCACTCTGTGGAGTGTACAGCTTAAAGTGGTCCTATGGACAGATACTCCCATCTCCGCTGTGGATCTTTGCAGCTCCTTCACTGTTATCTTTGGTGTCTTTGTTGCTTCTCTGATTAATGCCCTCCTTGCCCGGTCTGTGAGTTTTGGTGGGCGGCTTTCTCTTGTCAGGTTTGTAGTGGTGCCATATTCTTTCCATTTTGCTATAATGGATTTAATGGAGCTCCGTGGGATACCCAAAGTTTGGGATATTTTTTGTAACCCAACCCTGATCAATACTTCACAACTTTGTCTCTGACCTGTTTGGAGGCTCCTTGGTTTTCATGTTGTTTGCTTAGTAGTGTTGCAGAGTCAGGGTCCTTCCAGAACAGGTTGATTTATACAGACATCATGTGACAGATCATGTGACACTTTGACTGCGCACAGGTGGATCTTAAATGACGAATTATGTGACTTATGAAGTGAATCGGTTGGACCAGCTCTTATTTAGGGGTTCCATATGAAAGGGAGTGAATACTTATGCGCACTCCAGATTTCTGTTTTTTCATCTTAATTATTGTTTGTTTGTGTCACAATAAAGAGACAATTTGCACCTTTAAAGTGGTAGGCATGTTGTGTAAATCAAATGGTGCTAACCCTCCCAAAATCCATTTTAATTCCAGATTGTAACGCGACAAAACAGGACAAACATCAAGGGGATGAATACGTTTGCAAGACACTGTGTATAAAGTAAATTTCTTTGATTTCATCATTTTTCTCATGAGTATATGCAAATGTTTTACACTACACTACACTACGTATACACTAGTACATGGCTTACCATTCCTAAAAATGTATTATCAATGTCAGATTGCCTTTAATAGCTAATAGGATCCGTGTATATAATTACAATTAGCGTTTAAGCCACAAAAGAGCCTTTTAAAAGCCTATTATGTTATAACGTAACCAGTAGAGTATTTCTTGTTCCCTCTGTGAGTGTGTGAGAGCGAGAGAGAGCGCTAACATTATAGAAAAATCAATGTCTGTTTGGTTTCTGTGTAACTTGAGAATTCCTCTGTCCTCAGTTATTGTGTAGTTGTGCGTTTGGTGTTGTGTTGTATGCTTGTGTTAGGCCTATGACAAGCTGTCACAGCTCTACCTGTATTGAGCCTGCAGATTACAGCAACGCTATTGCTATGCTCCACTGTAGGGCATGAACGCATGGGCTCCTGTATAAGCATCAGTGCTCACACACACACACACGCAGCATATACACACTTATACATTCGCAAAGAATTTCAGAAATTTATACGCAGCATTTGCATGGACCATGTACACTGTTTCGCTTATTCATTTTCTCTGCTTCTCTCTCTGGCTTACACACACACACAGACCGCAACATGCACATTGATACACACGTGGTCACACGGCAACACACGCCTTATGGATTGTTGTCTGTTTCTGCTGCATGCTGGATCCCCACAGTCAGGTCATGGTTGTGCAGAATGCCAGGTATGTTTTTCTGTCCTATAGTACCATCAGATCTTTGCTCAGACCCATATCACTATCGATACAGCACATCTGAATGGCTCAATAACGTATCTTTGGTTTGTTCACCCTTTTAAGTTGCTTTCTTTCTTAGTTGTGTTCTTTTCTTTTTTTTAAGATCACTAGACTTCTGCTCTTTTTCATACTTCATCAGTGTCACTGTAAATAAAGTATAGGTCGCTTCAGGCCTATACCGTGCCTTGGGCTGTGTGCAACTCATTGTTCACTGATGTAACGTGTTACACTCCAAATGTAAACGTAACACGTAGTTGTTTTACTCCTTGATTTGTACCCTGGAGTGACCCCTTGTGGTGTGTGATCTGGTTGCAGTGCTGAGAACAAAAGAAGATCCAAACATGTCCAGAAGAGCTTGAACCCCGAGTGGAATCAAACTGTTATCTACAAGAACATCCACCTGGAACAGGTGAAATATCCACTGAATTGCAGGATTTGAGGTGTTGTTTTTGTTTAACCTCCTAGGGCTTAGCGGTCACATGCGTGGACAGCACTTTTTAGAAATTCGGAACAAGAATCCACATATGTGGACATACTTTTTCTCTAAAAGTACATCTTATCAAAAGATGATGCTTAGTTTTTATTCTAATCAGGTTCTAATAAGCCCAAATAGCAAAGAGAAATAAAAAATGCATGTAAAAAAACAGCTTGGGCCTTAGGAGGTTAAATAAACGTATCCTACTTGCGGATGCTTTATTATATTGGGGGAAAAAATACTGTAGATGAGGTTGCCAGGTAGAAGGAAAAGAGGAAGAGCAAAGATGAGATTTATGGATGTGGTGAAGGAGGACATGAGGACGGTTGGTGCTACAGATAGGGAGGACAGGAGGAGATGGAGGGACGTTATCCGCTGTGCCAACCCCTAACAGGAACAGCCAAAAGAAGAAGAAGAAGAAGAAGAGACTTGTGGATACTTTATTTCCTCATAACAAATGTATTGAGATGAATTGCTGTTGGAAAAAAAAACTCAGCATAGAATCCTTGCATTCTGATAGATAGATTCAGTGCTGCTTGACAGTTTGTGAACCCTTTAGAATTTTCTATATTTCTGCATAAATATGACCGAAAACATCGTCAGATTTTCACACAAGTCCTAAAAGTAGATAAAGAGAACCCAGTTAAACAAATAAGACAAAAATATTATACTTGGTCATTTATTTATTGAGGAAAATGATCCAATATTACATATCTGTGAGTGGCAAAAGTATGTGGACCTCTAGGATTAGCAGTTAATTTGAAGGTGAAATTAGGGCCCGTTTACACGAGGACACTGTCGGGTAAAAACGACTAAATATTTTATCGGAAGTGCCTTTCGTCTACACGGGGACGGCGTTTCCGAGGCTGAAAAACGGAAAAAATTGAAAACGCCTTCCAGAGTGGATAAGTTAAAAACAGCCCCCGTTGCATGTCCGTCTAAACTACCCAATACGCGAAACTCTGCTCGGATCTGCTCATGTCGGGTACGCGTTTACATCATACATATGTCATATACTGTACATGCCAGCCCGGGAAGTAAGAAAGTAAGTAAAAAAGTAAGAGCATGTCTGATTACATCGATCCAACGGACCTTCAAGCTGCTCTGGCAGCTTTAATAAACGTCCAGGAGTCCTTCGAACATCTATACCGAATCTGCACATATACCGTTAATGAACAGAGGCGGGTATAGTATGCTCTTACTTTTTTACTTACTTTCTTACTTACCATAGCCAGAGTAGTCAAAGTTTTCGCGGCGCAGATGTGCAGATCAGACAAGACGGAAGACGTTGCGCATGCGTGCAGACATAGCGGAGGTCTTTCACAGCACCACCTAGCCGCCTGGCATGCACATCCAATTGAATTCCACACATTTATGCGTCACCGTATAGACGCAGATTTCCTCCTTGAAAACGGTCATGTAGACGCAGAAGAAAGTGAGAACGAAAACGGACTTTTGCGTTTTTGTTTCAGACCGTCCCCGTGTAAAGTGGGCCTTAGAATCAGGTGTTTTCAATCAATGGGATGACAATCAGGTGTGAGTGGGCACCCTGTTTTATTTAAAGAACAGGGATCTATCAAAGTCTGATCTTCACAACACATGCTTGTGGAAGTGTATCATGGCACGAACAAAGGAGATTTATGAGGACCTCAGAAAAAGTGTTGTTGATGATCATCAGGCTGGAAAAGGTTACAAAACGATCTCTAAAGAGTTTGGACTCCACCAATCCACAATCAGACAGATTGTGTACAAATGGAGGAAATTCAAGACCATTGTTACCCTCCCCAGGAGTGGCCGACCAACAAAGATCACTCCAAGAGCAAGGCGTGTAATATTTGGCGAGGTCACAAAGGACCCCAGGGTAACTTCTAAGCAACTGAAGGTCTCTCTCACATTGGCTAATGTTAATGTTCATGAGTCTACCATCAGGAGAACACTGAACAGCAATGGTGTGCATGGCAGGGTTGCAAGGAGAAAGCCACTGCTCTCCAAAAAGAACATTGCTGCTCATCTGCAGTTTGCTAAAGATCACGTGGACAAGCCAGAAGGCTATCGGAAAAATGTTTTGTGGACGGATGAGACCAAAATAGAGCTTTTTGGTTTAAATGAGAAGCGTTATGTTTGGAGAAAGGAAAACACTGCATTCCAGCATAAGAACCTTATCCCATCTGTGAAACATGGTGGTGGTAGTATCATGGTTTGGGCCTGTTTTGCTGCGTCTGGGCCAGGACAGCTTGCCACCCTTGATAGAACAATGAATTCTGAATTATACCAGCGAATTCAAAAGGAAAATGTCAGGACATCTGTCCATGAACTGAATCTCAAGAGAAGGTGGGTCATGCAGCAAGACAACGACCCTAAGCACACAAGTCATTCTACCAAAGAATGGTTAAAGAAGAATAAAGTTAATGTTTTGGAATGGCCAAGTCAAAGTCCTGACCTTAATCCAATCGAAATGTTGTGGAAGGACCTGAAGCAAGCAGTTCATGTGAGGAAACCCACCAACATCCCAGGGTTGAAGCTGTTTTGTACGGAGGAATGGGCTAAAATTCCTCCAAGCCAGTGTGCAGGATTGATCAACAGTTACCGGAAGCGTTTAGTTGCAGTTATTGCTGCACAAGGGGATCACACCAGATACTGAAAGCAAAGGTTCACATACTTTTGCCACTCACAGATATGTAATAGGGCGGCACGGTGGTGTAGTGGTTAGCGCTGTCACCTCACAGCAAGAAGGTCCGGGTTCGAGCCCCGTGGCCGGCGAGGGCCTTTTTGTGCGGAGTTTGCATGTTCTCCCTGTGTCCGCGTGGGTTTCCTCCGAGTGCTCCGGTTTCCCCCACAGTCCAAAGACATGCAGGTTAGGTTAACTGGCGACTCTAAATTGACCGTAGGTGTGAATGTGAGTGTGAATGGTTGTCTGTGTCTATGTGTCAGCCCTGTGATGACCTGGCGACTTGTCCAGGGTGTACCCCGCCTTTCGCCCGTAGTCAGCTGGGATAGGCTCCAGCTTGCCTGCGACCCTGTAGAAGGATAAAGCGGCTAGAGATAATGAATTGAAAATGAGATATGTAATATTGGATCATTTTCCTCAATAAATAAATGACCAAGTACAATATTTTTGTCTCATTTGTTTAACTGGGTTCTCTTTATCTACTTTTAGGACTTGTGTGAAAATCTTATGATGTTTTAGGTCATATTTATGCAGAAATATAGAAAATTCTAAAGGGTTCACAAACTTTCAAGCACCACTATAGATAGATAGATAGATAGATAGATAGATAGATAGATAGATAGATAAAGGTTGTACCCTGAAATGCATTTATAATGCCTAATAAATGTATTTCTGACATTTTATTTGATCTATTATGCAGTATTGTGATTAACATTATTAATAATAATAATAATAATAATAATAATAATAATAATTTCAGTTTATATAGCGCCTTTCTCACACCCAAGGTTGCTTTACAATTAGGAAAAAAAAAAGGAGTCCACCAAAAAAGAATCAGGATGTAATTCCAATGGCATAGCTACCCACAGTCCCACCAAAAGGCACACGAAGGTATGTCCCACACCGCCTGCATAGCCGCCGCAATGCCGCCAGGCAACGTCGCTTGGAACACCGCACCAAACACAGAAGCATTGCCGCACAGAGCGCTGGATAATCCCGATGTTAAAATAGCAACGAGCTCACTGCAGCCCATAGCGAGGAGCACAGTCATCACCCATGGCAGATCAAGGCCTGAAGGGAACCGACACCCAAAACTGGGTCTGGAGCTACGCCACAACCGGCGGACAAAACACTCAAACAAAAAACAAACATCAAACTAAGCAAACACAAAAAGAAAAACAAAGGGAGAAAAAAAGAAAAATGAAACGCTCCGGTGAGAAGCAGCAGCCAAAATGTGCACAGCGTACTCTCAACCGGAAACCAACATTAACATTTTCCGAGACATTTATTGAACAATCATGGAAGGAGTCTCCAGTGTCGGTGCTCTGTAACGCTCAGTGAGTTTTCTGCCACAGGATAGAACTGAAACATGAACTTCCTGTAACATGACAAGCTGCATGTTCTTTTATTATTAACTTCAAGAGAAAGAAAGCTGGTGAGGGAGCAACTGTTTTCATTTATCCACATTCACTGGATATGAGCAATCACGCGCTCTGATTGGCAACTCTACTACTAGGCTATCAGGTCATATACAGTAAGTAGAGAAAAACAAAATGGCGGTGCGCATCAAATCAGATATATCACTTTGTTATCAAGTATTTGAAAGAAACAGAAATAGCTAAAAGAATATAGTTTTCCCCCCAATATCTCCTGTTCCAGACTCCAGCCCAGTCAGTGGCAGTAATGCACCTTTAAAGTGCTGATGACACGAACATGACTCTATGCAATTTCTTAAATAAACTATACAACATGGCAAACATGTTAGATTTCTGTTATAATTACGTGAAAAGAAGCTGTCGTTACGCGAATATCCAACTTTTAATTGCACAGCGCAAGAAAACTGGGTCCGTGGCTCGCGGCCATGTTGTGACATCAGCGGAAGAACACGCTGCAGTTCACTGGCTGTTCTACTCAATGGAAATGGCGCATGAAAACGCCGGTGAACTCTCTAGTGCTAGCTCTTCCTCTGAACAAAAGAACAACCAAATACTGGTACTTTAAGCAGTGATCATGATGGCATGATTTTATCTGATTTTAAATAAATGAGATTGATAATAATGTGAATGTTCACAACTAGTACATACAAACTCTGCAGCTTCTGATTCAGCAGCTGCGTCATACTCCGCAAAAACCTACAATATAAATGGAAATGCAATACACTAAGCTCAAATGACTTTTGGAAAGTATAATTTCTAAATTTTTTCTACATATTCTTGAAGTCGGTCATCGGGGTACTTGCTACCGTTCCCTAACAACGCATGGCAAAGGGTAAAGTGTAGTGTTGCTACGAGTACTTGCTAAAGCCTCCGGTGGAAGATCCTCGATGTGCTGATAAGACATACAGTTCTATATAACACACAAGTGTCACGATAATCACAAAACAGATGCAAATTGTTAAAATACCTAATTTTTAAGCAATCATGTGTTGATCTCTTCCGAATAGAATCTATGATAGCCTACCCTCTTTACCCTTTGCCTCTCGTTGCTAGGCGGCAGTTACATGAAAGCCGCAAGCTTTCACAAGCAAATACATGACTGATATCACGCCGACTTTATGATTACATTTATGATTATCATGAATGTGTACTCTATGATGTGTACTCTATGAGCACTCTGGAGCGAGTCACTTCCAAGATGGCCGCGCAGACCGCATGGTTACTATTTTTAGCATCATGTCGGAGCACTCTATAGCTCTACGTACCTTTATCTTATGTCGTTTCTCAACACATGTTCTGACAGGAGGACTGTCTTTGGAGGAGTCGCCTTGTCCCAGGCGACTGCTGGATCCGGCATAGCTACTAGTAGACCCCCTCCGGAATACTGTAGGCACTGCTGATGGTAGCAGCACACGTTTGTGCTGAACTGAACACCCAAGAGATTCTTTTAAGCTGGGAAGGGTGTCAAAACAATCCAAATCGAAGTGTTCAGAGCACAGGACGGATGTTGGTGAGGGCTCCCACTTGTCACGAGTGCGCCTGACTTGCTTCACCCACTTCGCATGCAGCTCGGGATCTCTGGGAAACTTGAATAAACTTACCCCATCCTTGTGGGTTTTGGAGCAAAAGCCGGCAACACAACGCGAAGGCATAATATATATATATATATATATATATATATATATATATATATATATATATATATATATATATATAATGCCTAATAAAAATACTAATAATGATAAACTGAACACCTGCCGCATCAACAACAAACTGGTAAGTTAAGAGGAAGATTCTTTCGCTGACGTCATATAGCTCCTCCTCCTCTTTCGTCTCCTGGGTGCTGCAGCCCCGTCAAATTTGCCCAGATAGCCGCGTTTTTTATCATAACTTGTAAAATAGGCACCTTCGTGAATTAATATATGGATCATCGGGAATTACTTTTTATGTTATAAAACATCGCCAAAGATGTCAAAAACGTGTCATCAGCCCTTTAAGTTGGTTTGCCAACTGACAAAAACAAAACCCTAAAGAAGAAGAAAATGGCGGAGCATGTTGCTGAACCAACCGAGGATGAAATAAAAATTCTACTCAAAAACAAAACTCCAAAAAAAGCAACAAAATATGGAATGAAAGTTGATGGTATGATGGTAAGAATGCATCTTTTTTATGTTTTCAAGAATTATTATCTCATCTCATTATCTCTAGCCGCTTTATCCTGTTCTACAGGGTCGCAGGCGAGCTGGAGCCTATCCCAGCTGACTACGGGCGAAAGGCGGGGTACACCCTGGACAAGTCGCCAGGTCATCACAGGGCTGACACATAGACACAGACAACCATTCACACTCACATTCACACCTACGGTCAATTTAGAGTCACCAGTTAACCTAACCTGCATGTCTTTGGACTGTGGGGGAAACCAGAGCACCCGGAGGAAACCCACGCGGACACGAGGAGAACATGCAAACTCCGCACAGAAAGGCCCTCGCCGGCCACGGGGCTCGAACGCGGACCTTCTTGCTGTGAGGCGACAGCGCTAACCACTACACCACCGTGCCGCCCCCAGAATTATTATTATTATAGCATTTTTCACAAATTGCTCCTGTCATTTGTTTACATTCTAAGCGGAAATGATTTTGTCAGATGTTTTGTATAAAGTTTTTATTGATCAAATTTGGAAAAAAATAAAAATGCTCCGTTTCTCAAAATCCAGTGAATATGGATCGAATAAAACAGTTATTCCACTCAATCTCGTCGTACGTGGCTTATAGCCTACTCGGTGCTACATGCCTCATCGGCTATCAGCTCATGTATGACTCGATTTCGTAGAATGACTGTTAAATAGCTGTTAGAATGTAAGTGATAACAGGAAATTAACTTGTTTCATACATGCGCTATAACATTAAGTGTAACTATAAACTGATAAAAGCGTAACATTTCTTCAATTAATAAATTAGAAATTGTAATAATTGGCTAATCGCTGTGGTATAAGAGAAATAACACACTTTGCAACATGCTGTTATAGGAAAATAATCCACTCCCTTTCCCTTCCCTGTGGTACCAGTAACTCCACTTTGTGTCCGGCCACATAACACCACCCCAGCATGGATTATTTTCCTATAACAGCATGACCTGTTGTGTGTTATTTCGTACATAGTGCAGTCCCTGTATTATAGCATACTATCCAAGACTGTGCTATAATGTATTATACCATTAATCTATGTAGTGATCTTGCATTTTAAATGTCACATATGTTGTATTAATCCTGAAGTCCATGGTTTGTTCATGTTAACCAATGTGTTAAATAATGTTAGTTAAGGGAACTGTATGTAGCTTAATGTAAAGCGCTCGTGATGCTGCCACTCCTTCTTCCAAACATAATGTTAGCTTAATAATGTTAAATGTGAATGTGTTTATGTACTGCATAACAAGCTCTTGGGTTGGAAAATGTAAAGGAGCAGAAGAGTTTAAAGAGTTTAATCTGAGGAATTGAAGCGTTTGGTATCTATCCCCTCAATATGGCAAAAAAAAAAGGCACAAGATACTAAACGCTGAATGTAAAACGGATGCAGTCGCTTTTTTGTGAGCTTTCAAAAAATCAGCAGCCCACAACAATAGTGAGGTCTCAATTAGAAAAGAGCTCTTCAGAGAGAGGCTTTGGTGTGAACAGGGACCAGACTTCAGGATCCCAGAAGTGCTTTAGCTTAATTAAGACCAAGAAGCTCCTTCAGTCTCCTCAGGTTTTGGAGGCGAATAATGACAGCCCTGACTGATGCACTGCCGCTGGACTGCTGAAGCGAGGCAAAAAGGTATTAATTGAGAGACAACAGAAGGTACAGATGTGTGTAGGGTTGACTTGTGCAAGCACACCATCTGGATTTCTTAGCTGTAGTGCTAGTCGTATTGTTACCTCACGCCGGGATGGAGTCCACCAGGGGGCGAGGTATTGTTTTCGGTCGGGTTTCTTTGTTTTTTTGTTAACGATATTACGGGAAAACGGCTGGATCAAGCTTCATGAAACTTTGAAGATAGGTGTCCATTGGTCTCAAATAGAACCGCCAACATTTTGAGGGTCATCCGGTCAAGGCCACCAAAAAGGTCAAAATCATTTTTGTTGTCGCTACTGCTTCATATACAGGCGCTAACCACTATGTCATCGTGCTGTAAGAATGTAAGAGTGTAACGATCGCGCAGTACCCATGCGCATGCACGTGTTCTGATTAAAATGGCCGGTGAGTGTATACAATTCGGTTCTCCATTTGAAATAAATGGACTAGACTAAAGAACGGTGTGGTTCGGTCGGGTTTCTTTGTTTTTTTGTTAACAATATTACGGGAAAACGGCTGGATCAATCTTCATGAAACTTTCAGGATAGATGTCCATTGGTCTCAAATAGAACCGCCAACATTTTGAGGGTCATCCGGTCAAGGTCACCAAAAAGGTCAAAATCGTTTTTGTTGTCGCTACTGCTTCATATACAGGCGCTAGCCACTACGTCATCGTGCTGTAAGAGTGTAACGATCATGCAGTGCTCATGCACATACACGTGTTCTGATTAAAATGGCCGGTGAGTGTATACAATTCGGTTCTCCATTTGAAATAAATGGACTAGACTAAAGAACAATGTGGTTCGGTCGGGTTTCTTTGTTTTTTTGTTAACAATATTACGGGAAAACGGCTGGATCAATCTTCATGAAACTTTCAGGATAGATGTTCATTGGTCTCAAATAGAACCGCCAACATTTTGAGGGTCATCTGGTCAAGGTCACCAAAAGTGACCTTGTTAGTCTTTTTGGTGACCTTGACCGGATGACCCTCAAAATGTTGCCGGTTCTATTTGAGACCAATGGACATCTATCCTGAAAGTTTCATGAAGATTGATCCAGCTGTTTTCCCATAATATTGTTAACAAAAAAACAAAGAAACTCGACTGAACCACACCGTTCTTT
The DNA here is from genome assembly GCF_027579695.1 of Neoarius graeffei. Lineage (NCBI taxonomy): Eukaryota > Metazoa > Chordata > Actinopteri > Siluriformes > Ariidae > Neoarius > Neoarius graeffei. The sequence goes on from NC_083589.1 coordinate 51,048,264, forward strand.
AGTCTAGCGGCAATATGGAAATATGGTCCGGAATCCGCCTATTGAATTTCTTGTAGGGGAGGTGTGGTTTACGATTGTCAACGGCCGTTTATTGGACGTTGCGAATGTCTATCATTTGGCGTATACGTAGCCCATGGCCAATCATGGCAGTTGTACCCGGTGACGTAGTTAGAGCGAAGAAGAGAAGGAAAGAGAAAGAGAAGGCAAAACAAAAATAGGAAAACAATGGCACCGAACGATTACTGCCGTTTGCGCAAGACAAAGCTTGATCGAAAGTTTGGTTCGTATCGCTCGCCGCCATGTTAAATGTGATCCGTAAACAGTCCCAAATAAACTACAAGCTTCCGTTTGTCGAGTAGTACGCGTCACCGTCTTTCCACCCCTCCCCACTCTCTGATTGGCTCCCTAACTCAGGCGAGCCTTTAGACCATAGTTTCCATGCTGTCTTTTCAGATCGGAACGATTGTGCAAAGCAGCATGGGATTTCCCAGGCTAGGCGAGGGCCTTTCTGTGTGGAGTTTGCATGTTCTCCCCGTGTCTGCGTGGGTTTCCTCCGGGTGCTCTGGTTTCCCCCACAATCCAAAGACAAGCAGTTAGGTTGACGTGGGCCGGCCTTGGGCTGAGGTGCCCTTGAGCAAGGTACTGAACCCCTGACTGCTCCCCGGGCGCTCTGGGCTGCCCACTGCTCTGGGTGTGTGTGCGTGTGTTCACTGCTTCAGATGGGTTAAATGCAGAGGATGAATTTCACTGTGCTTGGTGTGCATGTGACGAATAAAGGTTTCTTCTAAGAAATCGCTTTCAGACATGTTTATGCTTATTACAGACAGAAAGTGTGTTCCACTGAGCTCTAGCGCGGGCCATTTCCAGGAAATAAGAGTTTGGGTCATGGCAACAGCGTGTGTATGTCAGCCTCGGTTCAGAGGTTTCAGTTTCGAAAACTGTAAGAGGGAAGAGTAGAATAATATGAAGTAAAGACAGTTGCTATATTTTACTGATGTGATTTTTAAATTGTTCATTTTTGGATTACGCTTCATTTTTGTGGCTACTGCCTCATAGAGTAAATATATATGTTATATTTACTGTATGGACATGGGATCAGAAAACAATTTTATTTATAAGCAGTAGCCACATGGACCCATAGGGTACCGATTTTTTTCACAATATCTTCCTTCATATTCATCATAAGTGCTACCGGGCGAGGTTTGTTTTGCCTGGCAACACTTGTTCGGGATTGATACAATTTATTTATTGCCACAAGGTATCTGGTTGGTACTGAAGGTGTGCATTGGGGCTCGGATCCCGTGAGATGCAACAAAAGAGGCAACAGTGAGCAGGATGTTTTTTATTATTATTTTTCTAGTGAGTGTGAGTGAGCAAGTGGTCAGATATGAAGCTTTCCAAACAGAGAAAGACTATTTTTCATTCAAATACATTTTGAGCATTCATTCATTCCTTCATCCTAGTAACTGCCTGGTCAGGGTCATGGTGCTTTAAAGTGCTGATGACACGAACATGACTCTATGCAATTTCTTAAATAAACTATACAACATGGCAAACATGTTAGATTTCTGTTATAATTACGTGAAAAGAAGCTGTCGTTACGCGAATATCCAACTTTTAATTGCACAGCGCAAGAAAACTGGGTCCGTGGCTCGCGGCCATGTTGTGACGTCAGCGGAAGAACACGCTGCGGTTCACTGGCTGTTCTACTCTGGTTCTACTCAATGGAAATGGCGCATGGAAACGCCGGTGAACTCTCTAGTGCTAGCTCTTCCTCTTCTGGGAGTCTAGAATTGTGTTGATCTCTTCCGAATAGAATCTATGATAGCCTATCCTCTTTACCCTTTGCCTCTCGTTGCTAGGCGGCAGTTACATGAAAGCCGCAAGCTTTCACAAGCAAATACATGACTGATATCATGCCGACTTTATGATTACATTTATGATTATCATGTAGAATCTATAGCTCTACGTACCTTTATCTTATGTCGTTTCACAACACATGTTCTGACAGGAGGACTGTCTTTGGATCCAGCATAGCTACTAGTAGACCCCCTCCGGAATACTGGCAGTGTTGCCAGATTGGGAGGAATCCTGCCTAGTTGGGCGGTTTCAAGTGCATTTTGGTGGGTTTTGAACATATTTTGGGCTGGAAAACTTCAGCAGTATCTGGCAACAGATACTGCTGACGTTTTCCAGCCCAAAATATGTTCAAAACCCACCAAAATGCACTTGAAACCGCTCAACTGGGCGGGAAACCTCCCAATCTGGCAACACTGTGTAGGCACTGCTGATGGTAGTAGCACACGTTTGTGATGAACTGAACACCCAGGAGATTCTTTTAAGCTGGGAAGGGTGTCAAAACAATCCAAATCGAAGTGTTCAGAGCACAGGACGGATGTTGGTGAGGGCTCCCACTTGTCACGAGTGCGCCTGACTTGCTACACCCACTTCGCATGCAGCTCGGAATCTCTGGGAAACTTGAATAAACTTACCCCATCCTTGTGGGTTTTGGAGCAAAAGCCGGCAACACAACGCGAAGGCATAATAACTAATATATATATATATATATATATATATATATATATATAATGTATAATAATAATAATAATGATAAACTGAACACCTGTCGCATCAACAACAAACTGGTAAGTTAGGAGGAAGGTTCTTTCGCTGACGTCATATAGCTCCTCCTCCTCTTTCGTCTCCTGGGTGCTGCAGCCCCGTCAAATTTGCCCAAATAGCCGCGTTTTTTATCATAACTTGTAAAATAGGCACCTTCGTGAATTAATATATGGATCATCGGGAATTACTTTTTATGTTATAAAACATCGCCAAAGATGTCAAAAACGTGTCATCAGCACTTTAATTTAGGCTATTACAGGGTACCCGCGGAGTCTTAAAAGTATTAAAAAAGTATTGAATTTCATTTTCCAGAATTAAGGCCTTAAAAGTATTAAATTTCATCTTGAAAGTCTTAATTTTTTCCACGGAGGTCTTAATTTTCCAAAGAAAGTCTAACATCGTTGCGTAACCTAGATTAAATTCTCTGTGATGAAAATAAAGCAAAATCTAAAATGTTTTGCGCTGCCCTGGCGTTCACACGCAAACAGCGGGAAATTCACGTCGCGCCGTAAAGGGTTCACACGAAACGAGAGCAGCAGGCGCATAGAGCAGAGAGGGTGAGGGGGAGAGAGCATGGGGAAGTGCAGATTCAACCCGAAGTGGCCGCTCGACCCTAAATACGCCTGGGTTAAGGGGGTTCCAAATAATGACCGTGAGGCATTATGCACTTTGTGTAAAAAAACCTTTCAACTAGGGACAGTGGGGCTTACAGCTCTGGATTCTCACATGAAAAGTGGTAAACATATTTCGTTTGCATCCACAATTCAGAAGCAGGCGCTTGTGTAGTGACCACTTTGTTGGAGGTAAGACGAATAAAATTAGCCAGAAAAGGCATTACATTGCTGTTAACATTCTGTGGGGGCGAGTGTGTAACCAAATAGGCTAAAATAACTCATTGTAACCTCTTTGTTCTTCTGTAGTAGCTATTCGCTAACGACATTAGCTAGCGTTGTGTTCCTTTGCTGTTGGTAGACTGTAGGACAGATCAGAGGCAGTGTCCTACAAACAGCGCTTAATTTGAGGGGAGCAAGCCGGAGCACGCTCCGGAACCTCGGGCGTTGGCTCCGGCAGCTATTTACACTGGATCCGGTGATCCGACACCTCTTTTGACTATGTAACAAAAAAAACCAAAAACAAATAATTAAATAAAAAATGCAAGTTTATTTAGTGTTAATGTCTGATTTTGATATCTGTCTTGTTGGTGATTTCTCTCATGAAACGACATCCACAAAATATCTGCAGATGAACTTAATTTGCAGTGTTATTACAAAACATGCCCAGAAGCGCAGCGCAGCGCCGCACCCCCCTCCCCCCCTCTTTTTTTCCGCACCGGAGCCGCTCATCCTCTGCGCTCCGGAACCTCCCACTTTACAAATTAAGCACTGCCTACAAATAAGTGTTCAAAACAATAGGAGCATGTATTTGTCTCTTAAATCCAGGCCGTTCCCTGTAATCTGTAACAACGGTTGGAGAAAGTAATGGCAAATAGTGAGCGCACAAACCATAGAAGGGAAACTTGTACACAGCGCCAGGGCAGTGTGATGGTATGTCTACTTTTAGATTGTGTTAGCTTATCAATGAACACACTCGTCACTCGACGAGTTTCACGTCTTTACGACGGATACTTAAATGTGTGTTAGGTATTATTGTTGCAGTCTAAGCAGTCATTGTAGCAGCTAGATGAGCGAGAACCGAAAGGGTCTGTGCCATAAACCGTTATTTCTGTACGGCGTTGCTAATGTGTCGTTACTGTTGTTATTTCTCCCTCTGCTCGCCCTGTAAATGCCCTACGTCGCTGGATAGCGAAGGTGTTTTCTGCATCTAGCTCCTTTTTCTTGTATGTTCTCCGTTTGTCGCCTTCCTCGCATTCAAACCAACTTGAGCCGAAGTCCGCTACATGTCCAAAATGGTGGTCGCGTTTACGAAGGTCATGTGACTGAAAAGGGTCTATAGCACAGTACTGTGTGCCAACAACACCCAGTAACGTTAGCAGCACAGCCGAAAATGAGACCTCAACTTCTGCATTGGGGATGCTTCCATTTGTTGCTGGGTGAGTGAGAGAGAGAGAGAAAGAGATAGAGAGAGAGAGTGTTTGAGTGGAATGAATTCTGAATGATTAGGATGTAGGCCATACTGTGATGTCTATGTAGGCTATGTTTTCCCCACCCTGTTTGTTCTCTGAGTGGATTGGCTTACTCTCGTCACCTTTGGGCAAGTTAAAGATGTTCGGTTGATGCTCTTACCTTCCATCTTCTTTTTGTCTTTTGAATGCTTCTCTGGCATGTGTGTGTGTGTGTATGAGGGGTGATTGTCTGGACTTACATGGGGGTGCTCTCCTCTGCATGGTGTCCAGGGGGTGTGAGTAGAATGAATTCTGATTGATTATTTTAATAAATGTAATTTTGTTATTTCAAACACTCGTAAATAGTAATTATTTGAGGTTTAATCTGGTGCTCAATATGATTTATTCTTCCCTAATGAGTGCGACAAAGGTATTAAATTTCACTTGAAATGGCATTAAAAAAAGTCTTAAAAAGTCTTAAATTTTGGTTTAACAATCCTGGGGGTACCCTGTATTAGTTTTTTATATTTTGCTGAGAAAATATTGCGGGTAGATACAAACAAAAATGTGCGTGCAGGATTAAAAAAAACCTCCCACACACGTCTAAGTGAGACCAGTTTTGAACTTGTGTGATGTAGCTGAGGCTGAGGAACTGTCAGAGCCAGAATACATAGACCATGATGACAGTGTTGGTATTTCTACCTCTGACTTTGTTCTCGTGTTTTCTAGTGCTTCCTGGGGCATAGTGAACCGTCAGGGCCTTCTAGGCCTTCAGGGAAGCCCAAACATATCAGCATTTCAAATGTTACCTTTAATTTCATTCATTCTTTCATAATTTCATTATAATTATTCTCTTCTAATTCTAATTTGGCCTTGTTTTCTATCAAATTTGTTTCAGAAATGAAAGGGTTACTGTCCTGAAAACATTAAAATAGAGTTATCCGATGAGATTCTTTTGCTTGTTGTCTCTAGGCTGAGAAGAGTTTAGAGCTGGCTGACTCATTGGTTCGAACTTCATTGGCGAGACAGAAGGCCATGGCAGTGTATGTTTATGTAGGAAGTGACAGATGAATTAACCAATCAGATTTTGATTTATAGTGGGAGTGAACAAAAATGTATCTCCCTAGGCCTTCTCGAAGGCCAGCTTAACCGCAAGTCGGCGGCGTCAGCACAGCAGTGAAGTCACCTTCCAGCCAGTGTAGCGTTCATCAGTAGTGTTAGCGAATGCTAATAAAGTGGTCAAGCCAGTGCTATCTATTGAGAGCAAGAAGCACAGGCTAACGACCGAGAAACTAAGATTTCTGTCTCTAGACTCTTCTTCCATGCACGCTCGCTACAGTATTTTTCACTCAGACTTTATGCATTTCCCTGTATAATTTACTTTGTTACTTTTAAAATCAACATCGACAGCAAAACACAATGGAGCGACCTGGAAGCCTGCCGTTAATCCCTTGCAAAATCCTTTGCCCTGTTGCTTTTTTGGTGTCTGGCTAAGTTTTGGCTGAGCTCAAGTTCCAGCTCGAATAGTAACAGTTCACCGCTGATAAAGGTGATATTGAATTTTTAAAAACCCTTCTAGTTTAAGCCACACCCACTTTGAGTTTAAATTCAGCCATAGATACAGACAGATACAGAAATAGATATTTGGAACACTAAAGAGATCATGTCATATGGTTCATTTTCAGACATCTCATCTCATTATCTCTAGCCGCTTTATCCTGTTCTACAGGGTCGCAGGCAAGCTGGAGCCTATCCCAGCTGACTACGGGTGAAAGGCGGGGTACACCCTGGACAAGTCGCCAGGTCATCACAGGGCTGACACATAGACACAGACAACCATTCACGCTCACATACACACCTACAGTCAGTTTAGAGTCACCAGTTAACCTAACCTGCATGTCTTTGGACTGTGGAGGAAACCGGAGCACCCGGAGGAAACCCACGCGGACACGGGGAGAACATGCAAACTCCACACAGAAAGGCCCTCGCCGGCCACGGGGCTCGAACCCGGACCTTCTTGCTGTGAGGCGACAGTGCTAACCACTACACCACCGTGCCGCCCCATTTTCAGGCATATTTAAATTAATGAGATAAATGTGTTCGCTAAATAAAGCTGATTTTCTCTGTTCTGTGTGTACACATATATTTAGCTGAGGAAGAAGACATTAGAGGTCAGTGTATGGGACTATGACAAGTGCTCCTCCAATGACTTCCTGGGAGAGGTAGGAAATTTGGCATTTTATACACACACACACACACACACACACACACACACACACTGGTGCTTGAAAGTTTGTGAACCCTTTAGAATTGTCTATATTTCTGCATAAATATGACCTAAAACATCATCAGATTTTCACACAAGTCCTAAAAGTAGATAAAGAGAACCCAGTTAAACAAATGAGACAAAAATATTATACTTGGTCATTTATTTATTGAGGAAAATGATCCAATATTACATATCTGTGAGTGGCAAAAGTATGTGAACCTTTGCTTTCAGTATCTGGTGGTGTGGCCCCCTTGTGCAGCAATAACTGCAACTAAACGCTTCCGGTAACTGTTGATCAGTCCTGCACACCGGCTTGGAGGAATTTTAGCCCATTCCTCCATACAGAACAGCTTCAACTCTGGGATGTTGGTGGGTTTCCTTACACGAACTGCTCGCTTCAGGTCCTTCCACAACATTTCGATTGGATTAAGGTCAGGACTTTGACTTGGCCATTCCAAAACATTAACTTCATTCTTCTCTAACCATTCTTTGGTAGAATGACTTGTGTGCTTAGGGTCATTGTCTTGCTGCATGACCCACCTTCTCTTGAGATTCAGTTCATGGACAGATGTCCTGACATTTTCCTTTAGAATTTGCTGGTATAATTCAGAATTCATTGTTCTATCAAGGGTGGCAAGCCATCCTGGCCCAAACGCAGCAAAACAGGCCCAAACCATGATACTACCACCACCATGTTTCACAGATGGGATAAGGTTCTTATGCTGGAATGTAGTGTTTTCTTTTCTCCAAACATAATGCTTCTCATTTAAAACAAAAAGTTCTATTTTGGTCTCATCTGTCCACAAAACATTTTTCCAATAGCCTTCTGGCTTGTCCACATGATCTTTAGCAAACCACAGACGAGCAGCAATGTTCTTTTTGGAGAGCAGTGGCTTTCTCCTTTCAACCCTGCCATGCACACCATTGTTGTTCAGTGTTCTCCTGATGGTAGACTCATGAACATTAACATTAGCCAATGTGATAGAGGCCTTCAGTTGCTTAGAAGTTACCCTGAAGTCTTTTGTGACCTCGCCGAATGTTACACGCCTTGCTCTTGGAGTGATCTTTGTTGGTCGACCACTCCTGGGGAGGGTAACAATGGTCTTGAATTTCCTCTATTTGTACACAATCTGTCTGACTGTGGATTGGTGGAGTCCAAACTCTTTAGAGATGGTTTTGTAACCTTTTCCAGCCTGATGAGCATCAACAACACTTTTTCTGAGGTCCTCACAAATCTCCTTTGTTCGTGCCATGATACACTTCCACAAACATGTGTTGTGAAGATCAGACTTTGATAGATCCCTGTTCTTTAAATAAAACAGGGTGTCCACTCACACCTGATTGTCATCCCATTGATTGAAAACACCTGACTCTAATTTCACCTTCAAATTAACTGCTAATCCTAGAGGTTCACGTACTTTTGCCACTCACAGATATGTAATATTGGATCATTTTCCTCAATAAATAAATGACCAAGTATAAAATTTTTGTCTCATTTGTTTAACTGGGTTCTCTTTATCTGCTTTTAGGACTTGTGTGAAAATCTGATGATGTTTTAGGTCATATTTATGCAGAAATATAGACAATTCTAAAGGGTTCACAAACTTTCAAGCACCACTGTACATACAGACAGACAAGTTCAAGCCCCATGCCGTGTAACCAGGTTCTGTTGCATGTTGTAGGTGCTGATAGACCTGTCCAACACCACTCAGCTGGATAACGTGCCGCGCTGGCTGCCACTGAAGGAACAGTGTGAAGGAGAGCACCACCGGCGCTCACACTCAAGCCAGGGACGCCAACACTCACCCAAAGTGGCCAGTGGGCACTCACCCAAAACATCTGGGCACAGCAGTCAGGAGTCACCTAAATCCTCTGTCATCAAGAGTCGTAGCCATGGCATCTTCCCTGATCCTGCCAAAGGTACATTCTGCTCAGGATTCATATTTAAAGCTGAATACCTGCTCTTTCCTCTGGCTGTCTTCCTTTTGTGTTCCTCTTCATCTTAAACACTTAGACTTGAACTCTCTATTTTGCTGTCCTTGCCATTCTTGTTCTTCTGTCCCTGTCCTCTGTCCCTCTATTCTTCTTTCAACATGTGTCCAGCCTTTATGACCCATTCATCATAGCTTTGGCTCCATACTCTTTCCATAGGCGCAGCAAATCCGCAGTGCTGAATTAAAGACTGAGTCAGTGACTTTAAAAAAACACACCCCAAAAAGTTATCCGAGTGCTAATGCAAGAGGTAGACCTTTCTGAATTGAAAGGAAACTGACCAGTATCCTTGTCCTGATTGGTTGAACACAATAGTGTCATTTTTGTACATTTGTTTTATATGTAGTTATACCACATCACTGCTGAATTCTGATTCATCAGAAAGTGTTGATTAAATTTCTATCACAGAAGCCCTTACAGTAATACTTGCTGCAAGTCAAATCAAAAGTCTATTTTAATGCTCTTAATAAATAAAATGTTATAACAACTCGAACAGTAACTTATCGAGTGGACTCTCCACAATAATCCAAGGCTAATATGAAACCGATTTATAAAAGTGTTGTTATTTAACAAAGAAAAACAGAGACTGGAGATCTGAGCAGATCGTTTTTATTGAAGGAAGTTATTTTATTGACAAAGTGCTGATCCCACATGTTTAAACGAGACTGTCAATGACGGCGTAGCTCACTCCGGCCCCGTCTAGTCCAGAAAGAACAATCTAAAGTGGGCCACCTTGCGCAATAAATGTTGCAAGCTCTATACACTATATACAGTATATCTCATCTCATTATCTCTAGCCGCTTTATCCTGTTCTACAGGGTCGCAGGCAAGCTGGAGCCTATCCCAGCTGACTACGGGCAAAAGGCGGGGTACACCCTGGACAAGTCGCCAGGTCATCACAGGGCCGACACATAGACACAGACAACCATTCACACCTACGGTCAATTTAGAGTCCCCAGTTAACCTAACCTGCATGTCTTTGGACTGTGGGGGAAACCGGAGCACCCGGAGGAAACCCACGCAGACACGGGGAGAACATGCAAACTCCGCACAGAAAGGCCCTCGCCGGCCACGGGGCTCAAACCCGGACCTTCTTGCTGTGAGGCGACAGCGCTAACCACTACACCACTGTGCCTCCCTACAATATATTTATTTATTTTAAGCTATATACACGCTAGGAATACCGACCTATTTGCCAGAAAGAATCCAAAACGGTGAGGAATTGACCGAGAAGAAGCGATTTTTGTTGAACTGATTTTTGTTAAGGATTAATTAATCCATAACTTCATGAATAATTGTAATGAAGCAAATCTGGGTAGAAGTTCTATGCACCCTAGGTGACCCTACCTTCATGCGAGAAAGAATCAAAATCAGCGAAGAATTGAGGGAGAAGAAGTGATTTGTGTGGAAACTGCTCGTTAGGGCTTAATTACTCTATATCTTCATTATTACTTGCGATTATGCAAATTTGAGTAGATACTATATGCATCCCAGGCAGGCCTACCTTCCTGCCAAAAAGAATAAAAATCAGTGAAGAATTGAGAGAGAAAATGCGATTTTCGTAAAATGTGGATGACGATGGACAGATGACAGACGACGGACAACAGACAACACATGATGGCATAAGCCCATTGCCTATTGAACACTATGGGGTAAATTCAACACTGTGGATTTCACTGTGCATGAGTTAAACTCATAATACCAGGACACATCTTAGAATTCCTATACACGGTGAGACCGGGTTGGCCAAACAAAAACATTCACTAATATCACGGAACTTTAAGCATCACACTAACTATATAAAACGAAGCATAAATAAACAGTATTAAATCAATAATACATGCTAAATGGTAGCTCCAAATCAGATTCGTCAGGCAAGTTGAGGAAACAGGAAGCTCAGCATCGTATTTTGGTTGTTTTAGATACGCAGGTTCCCACAATTGAGAAATCTCACAGTAGTCCCAGCACGTCAAAGCCATCTCCCTCCGAGAGCCAAGCACGCTCCCATGGAACCTCACGCGCTCACGGCAAAAGTGGCGCATCCCGGGCACACCCTGACGACACCATGGCAACAGCTGAAGCTGCCAGTGAACAGCATCGCCTCCAACCAAGTAAACGACGCAAATAAAGCCCCCACAGCATGGCTGCCTTCACACTCATCTGCTCTTCCTTCTGTTCCCTTTTTTATTTTTATTTTTTTTGCTACCCATTTTTTTTTATATATGTATATATTATTTTTGGATTCTCTCTCCCTTGTTCTGGTCCCCATGTGGTCACAGTCTGTTCATCTCACTGCTTCCTCTCCTGTATGTTCTGCCCTATGTGTTGGAGACACTTCACTACTCTGCACGCATACACACTTGTACGCTCGCTTGCACTACAGCCAGTTCACTTAATAAATATATATCTAAGGTTATGGTGCTCCTATATATGTTGTATATTGCATATTAGAGAAGTAAAGCTAAAAATAATATCTTTAAAAAGAGTGACATCATCAGTCCATGGTCAATGGTGTAGCTTAACTACAGTATCGCGATAACCAGTAATAAAATAAATAACGTGTCCTTTAAAGCTGAAGTACTAAATAAATAAATGCAGTACCATAACATAACCTATAAAATATGTTAATTTAAAGACATCGACGCCGACTAATTAGCAGGTGAACAAATTGTTTCCTAAAAACTGCCAATCACTGGCAGAGAATGACCCAATATGTCGAGTCCCCTGTATCCTGGCAAGCATTTGGGTCCCTGCATGAGCAGAGCTGATTGCTGCAGTAACTAAGATACAAAAATAGCCAGGTTCAGTCCTATTATCGTCCAATTACATTTAGCCACATCTGCAACGGGACCCTCTTCGCCAACATTAAGGGAGTTTTCTTTGCTGCCAACTAATCCCAGACTTCCGCTGACTCCTCCATTTTCCGATCCTTTCCTTTTCATTGTCCCAACGGGTCGTGTCCCGTATGACCCAGCTTTTTCTGCTGTTCTTTACACCAATGAACCGGCTATGCATGTGGCCTCTGCTCCGCAACCACCGTGCCTCCCTTCTCTATCCGCCTCCTACTCTTCCTGTGGCTACTGCCGGCCCACGATGCACCCCAGTGAACGCGCTACGCCCCCTACCTGCCCCCTCAGCCAAGGAGGGCACACACTGTGGCTGCATGTGACTATAAAGTACAGTAAAAAGCTGGTGGTTTCCATATTGTACAGAGTTCATACTCGGAGTCTCCATCTCCTTGTCCTTTTCCTGACTTCCCTTGAACCCTTCCTCGTCCCTTTTCCTCCAATGTTTTGGGTTTTTTACGTCACCTCACCCCCAACCTTACCCAGTCCAAACTGGCTGCCTCTCCCTGAGGCAGCACAGGCACAGCATAGCAGGTGTGCTCACCATACAGAGAGCCCTGTCCAACACACCGGGCAATGAGAACATTGATGGCCGTCAACTGACCCTCCGAAAAGCCATGTCGGAAGAAAGGCCTCATCGGGATAGAGGTGAGAGAGAGAGAGAGAGAGAGAGAGAGAGAGAGGATGCTGAATTACTAACGCACATCTGCAGAAAGATAAAGAAGGAGGCTAGACACTCCACAGATAATTCATGCAGCGAGACTCAATCTTCTTCCACATTCCATCAACATGCTTCACTAAAACCAGTTGAATAAAAATGTATTCGCTTGTCATGTGACCATAAATGACACGTAAAGTCATTTATGTTAGTCCCTGGTGTTAGTGAAGCACTCTGAGCCAGTGTTGAGGAGTGTGTTTCGAGAAGGCTGTGTGCATGAATTATGAGCCAAGACCAAACTCATGCATTTCACTCTACACCATCACTCATCACTCAGCAGCAAGGTACAAGAGCTCAATAAGACTTAATAAGGAAATTAAAATCCACATATTCCTAAACAAAGATTAACAACTATTAACGACAATTTTAAATAGAATTAAACACGTCATATCAGAATGAGCCGAATGTGATTATCCAGACTACACACACAGGTAGCTAATACACTTACTAATGAATGATTTCTTCTGTGTGTAAATGCTTCTGCTGCTGTTCTTCTACAGTCTGCTTTGCATATCTGTGTTCTTCAGCGTTTTATGTCAATAGATGTCTTGGATGCTGCTTACGTGGAGTTCGTAGTGCATTATAAACGTGTCTATGTACACCACTGCTAAAAGTCTGGAATCACTAGTGATACTACTGAATGCTATGCTTTACTATAGAGTTTTGATTCATTTTCTCGAACAGCAGCTCTGACAGTGGTGCCGTCAGTAGGAGTAATTCAACTCACAGGTTTACGTTAATGCACTCGTTCTTGCATTAAATTTTTAAAAATGAGCGTGCAATCTTTGATATGGTGAAGTTTCCTGTAAGGGGAAATTTTATTTCGAATTTGCTGCATTTGTCGTCTTATTATCTTCACGAGAGAGAAGAAAAGAGAGGCTGGTGAAGAAAAAACTGTTTATAGCTGCTAAAACAAGTGATATAGAGCGGCGGCTACAATTATCGACACCTTAACGATCTTTTGGCCATTGCAAAAGTAGAAAAGACTTTCAGTACGTGAATTGTGCATGAATAATTACTCAAACTTCCACTGGGAAAAAAAACGAGTTGATTCCTGATTATTTAGCATATCAGATCACGTGACACCGTTCCATAATTATCGACACGTTTGTCCACAGTTATCGGCACCATTCTACAATTATCGACATCCAGATGATTATTTATTTAAAGAAAAATAATCGGTATGTGGTATTAAATTAACAAAACATAGATTTTATTTAAAATTTGTTTTACATAGACTTATATTTAGTACAAAATATCTTTTATATAAATATATCGATGTCGGTGCGTATGTAAATGAGGAAGTAATTCTAGTGTTTGTAAACAAATGAACTGATAATGTTGAACCTGTGTCAGAAAATCTTTTATTCCACTTTCTACCCACTTTCTAAGTATTTTCGTAGATCACATTTTGTTAATCGTTTCTTGTTGTTTGTATTAATTTCTACAACCCCGATTCCAAAAAAGTTGGGACAAAGTACAAATTATAAATAAAAACGGAATGCAATGATGTGGAAGTTTCAAAATTTCATATTTTATTCAGAATAGAACATAGATGACATATCAAAAGTTTAAATTGAGAAAATGTATCATTTAAAGAGAAAAATTAGGTGATTTTAAATTTCATGACAACAACACATCTCAAAAAAGTTGGGACAAGGCCATGTTTACCACTGTGAGACATCCCCTTTTCTCTTTACAACAGTCTGTAAACGTCTGGGGACTGAGGAGACAAGTTGCTCAAGTTTAGGGATAGGAATGTTAACCCATTCTTGTCTAATGTAGGATTCTAGTTGCTCAACTGTCTTAGGTCTTTTTTGCCATATCTTCCGTTTTATGATGCGCCAAATGTTTTCTATGGGTGAAAGATCTGGACTGCAGGCTGGCCAGTTCAGTACCCGGACCCTTCTTCTACGCAGCCATGATGCTGTAATTGATGCAGTATGTGGTTTGGCATTGTCATGTTGGAAAATGCAAGGTCTTCCCTGAAAGAGACGTCGTCTGGATGGGAGCATATGTTGCTCTAGAACCTGGATATACCTTTCAGCATTGATGGTGTCTTTCCAGATGTGTAAGCTGCCCATGCCACACGCACTAATGCAACCCCATACCATCAGAGATGCAGGCTTCTGAACTGAGCGCCGATAACAACTCGGGTTGTCCTTCTCCTCTTTAGTCCGAATGACACGGCGTCCCTGATTTCCATAAAGAACTTCAAATTTTGATTCGTCTGACCACAGAACAGTTTTCCACTTTGCCACAGTCCATTTTAAATGAGCCTTGGCCCAGAGAAGACGTCTGCGCTTCTGGATCATGTTTAGATACGGCTTCTTCTTTGAACTATGGAGTTTTAGCTGGCAACGGCGGATGGCACGGTGAATTGTGTTCACAGATAATGTTCTCTGGAAATATTCCTGAGCCCATTTTGTGATTTCCAATACAGAAGCATGCCTGTATGTGATGCAGTGCCGTCTAAGGGCCCGAAGATCACGGGCACCCAGTATGGTTTTCCGGCCTTGACCCTTATGCACAGAGATTCTTCCAGATTCTCTGAATCTTTTGATGATATTATGCACTGTAGATGATGATATGTTCAAACTCTTTGCAATTTTACACTGTCGAACTCCTTTCTGATATTGCTCCACTATTTGTCGGCGCAGAATTAGGGGGATTGGTGATCCTCTTCCCATCTTTACTTCTGAGAGCCGCTGCCACTCCAAGATGCTCTTTTTATACACAGTCATGTTAATGACCTATTGCCAATTGACCTAATGAGTTGCAATTTGGTCCTCCAGCTGTTCCTTTTTTGTCCCTTTAACTTTTCCAGCCTCTTATTGCCCCTGTCCCAACTTTTCTGAGATGTGTTGCTGTCATGAAATTTCAAATGAGCCAATATTTGGCATGAAATTTCAAAATGTCTCACTTTCGACATTTGATATGTTGTCTATGTTCTATTGTGAATACAATATCAGTTTTTGAGATTTGTAAATTATTGCATTCTGTTTTTGTTTACAATTTGTACTTTGTCCCAACTTTTTTGGAATCGGGGTTGTAGTTTTGTAGTTTACCAATAAATATCAACAGGGAATTGAGGCATGGAAATCCAGGTCAAAGGTCGCATGTTATTCCTAGAACCAAAATATAAAATGTCTACCGATATTGTAATATGTGGTAGATATTTACAACAAACTGCGAAAAATATATATTTGTTTTTTTTCTGAATGCAGTAGAAACATCTGAATATTTCAAGTATGTAATTTTTTATATGCTAGGAATTTAATTCTGGTCTAATTCTATTTATTGCAATCGGATTCCAAATACTCTATCAACATTCCATTCTGTTATGAATCAGAAAAAAAAAATTATAAATCACAGCACTTTTATTTTTTAAAAGTACTTCATCTACTTCAACAATGTTACACAAAGATCGATCCATAACAGTTGTAAATGTCACTTAATTCCACAGCGTGTCGATAATGGTGGACACCGGTGAAAGTGATCACCATTATCGACACCTCACATGACTTCTCAATCGCACGTTTAGACACAAAATGGCGACTGTCAAATGAAAGAGTAGGTTTCGACAAGGAGATCATGAAATATCGGTGAATTTGATCAGTAAAAACATGTCCATGTTCTTTCCACCATGCTTATCTGCAATGATAACGTCCGGATTTTCAGCAAATTGCTGATCGTGCTGAAAAAAATTCCATCTCAGGTAACGAGCTGTGTCATCAGACGACAAGATCAAAGGGCGAGGCGGGTCTTCTGGTTGATTGATTAACCAATAATAACTGTTGCAACTGAAACTCACCTTTGTAAAATTGTTTATTGGCAAATCTGAAAAGGTGTCGATAATTATGGACTGTCGATAATTGTAGCCGCCAGTCTATTTTTTTTTTTTGGCAAACACTCCACAACATTGAATGTAACTCTAAACTAATAAAATGTATGATAAAAAGTGCAATGTTTGGCAGATTGCTATGATATGAAAGGAATGAAACACTTCAGGATGTGCTGCAAGTTATAAAATAATAAAATTCGGGGTGCTATTGTGTCGAGCCATTTCACACCTCCCCATCTTTGATTATTTTTTGATAATGTCACACCCCCAAGTATTTTATTCCTTATGTAATAAAATACTTTTAAAATTACTTTAAAAGGTTAATAATAATAACGTTAATGTGATCATGTAAATGATGATCTAAATAACAAAAAGTAGTTTTGATGATTATCTAAAGCCAGTATCTCACTGGGCTGCGACAGCTTGCGACAAATTGCGAACGTCATTCGCGAGAGAGTTTCAAAAGTGCCTTGAAACATTCACGGGGCTTCTCAATTTCCTCGCATGAGTCGCAAAGTGTTGCTCCTTCGTCGCTGAAATTTTGAACATGTTCAAAAAATTTGTGCGACAGAATTTCTCTCAAAATAGCCACAAATCCGTCGCTGGTGTCGCAAAGCCGTCACGAACCCTTCTCAAGTCAGTTTCCGTGAGACAGGAAGTGCGAGTGTATCTCACTGGGCTGCGACAGCCTGCGACTAGTTGGAGACACAACAATTACGATAAAATATGCGAATATCAATTCAGTGTGATTCCAAGTGAAAATTGTTGCTAATTCGCATATTTTATCGCAATTATTCTGTCTCCAACTAGTCGCAGGCTGTCACAGCCCAGTGAGATATTGGCTTAATTATTTCATGAATCTGTGTTCAAATGCTAAAGAATATGTTATATAATATATAGTGTATGTGCTTTGGAAAATGACGCAAAAGGTACTGCTGGTATTATAGCTGGTATTAGGCATATCAGATGAAAATTCAAATTCAATCCAAATTGCTTGAAACAGCTCTCATTGAATTCGGAATTGAATGCAGAACAACATACTTTTTACAGAATTAAAACATGTTTATCCGTTCTTCAGATATTACAAATCTAAGATTGAAGAAACGGTTTAATTTTTAGAAAACTGCCGTAATATTCTGTCTGAGGATCACATGGTCCAAAATGGGCCTCATTAACGAATGAAATCAAATGTTTTTTCTTAATAACTTTCTTATTTTTCAAGATATTTGCATGGAAATTGGCAGGCACATAGATGGTTGTATACTGAATATAAAGTTTGAAAATCAATAAACTCAAATTATGTAAATTAGTATTTAATTCGTATTAATTATGCTAAGGAGGTAAAAACGTTAAATTGGTACACTCAATAAAAAAGTAATAAAAGATTCTTTCTAATACCCTCTTTGTGCTCTGTAGGCTTTGTATTTCTAAGTAGGGCCTACTAGTGTTTATATGAAAGAGTATAAATGATTATTTCGATTAATATTGACAGCTTTCAAGGCGAACCTCGAAAAAACTGTCTGAGCCACATCCAATAAACAATTCACATTAATTGAATTGAAATTGACACTCGCGTTTCTGACTTCTGTTTTTTTTATATCATTCCGAGCACTAAGATCTCGATATTTTTCCTCAAAACAACTCCAGTTATATTCTAAAATAGTTATTTATTTACATGAAATCAGTCTGATTTGAAAAAAAATAAGTAGGTAAAGCTATGAAAACTCACTTCAAAGTCTCCTGTGAATCATAACATCAAAACTAGCTGATGGAAAATTTTGCTGAATACTTCATCAGAAACAGTGAGAGTGAGAGAACGTCCCTATAAATCTTATCTGATTGACATTCACGAGTAATCCAGTCAGAAACCGATCAGAAGAGAGAGAGAGAGTCTGACCACTTTCCCGTGACTCAAAAATCACCGGCAGGTTCCCGACATCACGCGAGCAGAGTGTGTAGTCTGTTGTATCAATTTCAACCTGCTGTTACTCCCAAAGTATTGAACAGATCTTAAGATCAATTTCTTTGGAAAGCAGAGATCATAAGCTTTTTAATGATCATATTCACGATAGAAAATGTTCAAGAGTTAAGCGATAACAGATTTGGAAACTTAGATGAGCGTTCGCATGGACAATTTTCACAGCACGGCCAACGAGCATCCGATATGCCGACTGGTATATTTTAAGTGACACAAAATGGATGAAGATGCGTTGTTCTTTAACTAGGAAAAAGTGCAATCATTGGCAGGTTGCCATGGTATAAGCAGAAATAACACTCTGACACTTGGAGTCAGACAGTGATTGTTTCCTTGTAACTGTAAGGCTCTGTCTTGGCCTCTGGCTACAGTGCTGTCTACAGCTGTCATGATCATTATGATGCACCTGCAGTTCTATTTATCCTTCTATGCATTATATATAGGTATCATTATAGAGGGTTCAGTTATAGAGTATACCACTGAAAACAATTTTAGCAGTAGTGTATATGTGTTTGTGAGTGCACGTGTCTGTGACCTTTAGCTCGCTCATACTGTGTGCAGTATACAGTACTGGGCAAAGTCTTACGTACTGTAAAGTTTTTATATTGACACGTTTACCTTAATTCTTCCTCTTTACTGTGTCAGTAGAAAAGAAACACATTTTAAATTTACAAATATTAATTTTCCAAAATCTTAAATGTTACAGGGAACTTTTTTGTACAACCCCATTTCCAAAAAAGTTGGGATGCCATGCAAAATATAAATAAAAACAGAATTTGCCAATCATGGAAACCCTATGTTTCACTGAAAATAGTACAAAGGTAACATATCAAATGCTGAAACTGAGAAATTTTATTGTTCTCATTTTGAATTTGATGTCAGCAACACCTTTCAAAAAAGTTGGAACAGGGGCATGTTTACTACTATGTTGCATCACCTCTACTTTTATCAACACTATAAATGTTTGGAAACTGAGGAGACCCGATTGCTGTAGTTCTGAAAGAGAAATGTTGTCCCATTCTTGCCTGGTAAAGGATTTCAGCTAGTCAACAGTTCAGGGTCTCCTTTGTTGTATTTTGTGCTTCGTAATGCACCAAATGTTTTAAACAGGAGACAGGTCTGGACTGCAGGCAGGTCAGTTTAGCACCTGGACTCTTTTATTACGTAGCCATTCAGTTGTAATATGTGCAGAAAGTGGTTTGGCATTGTCTTACTGAAATACTCAAGACCTTCCCTGAAAAAGCAGTCATCTGGATGGCAGCATATTGCTCTGAAACATGTACTGTATATATCATTCAGCATTAATGATGCTTCCCCATGTCACGTGCACTAATGCCCCCCATACCATCACAGATGCTGGCTTTTGAACTGTGCACTGATAACAAGCCGGATGGTCCGTCTCCTCTTGAGCCTGGAGGACGCGGTGTCCATGATATCCAAAAATTATTTCAGATTTCGATTCATTAGACCACAGGACAGTTTTCCACTTCGCCTCAGTCCATCGTAAAAGAGCTCAGGCCCAGAAAAGGTGGCGGCATTTCTGGATATTGTATATATCTAGTTTTAACTTGTAGTTGTGGATGTAGTGATGAATTGTGTTCATAGATGATGGTTTTCAGAAGTGAGCCCATACAGTGATTTCCACTACAGAATCGTGTCTGTTTTTCATGCAGTGTCTCCTGAGGGCCTGAAAATCACAGGCATCCAATGTTGGTTTTCGGTTTTCTCCCTTGTGTACAGAGATTTCTCTGGACTTTTTAATACCAAATCATGTTACTGACCTGTTGCCAATTAACCTTCTTAGTTTTTTTTTTTTTTTTTTTTTTGGGGGGGGTTGTTTGTTTGTTTGTTTGTTTGTTTGTTTGTTTGTTTGTTTGTTTGTTTTGGGGGGGTTGGCATTACACAACTTTTCCAGTCTTTTGTTGCCCCGTCCTAACTTTTTTGAAACATGTTGCTGGAATTAAATTCAAAATGAGCATATATTTTTCACAAAACAATCAAACTTCTCAGTTTCAACATTTGATATATTCCCTGTATCCAAAATCACTCTCTACTCACTATATAGAGCACTATATAGTGGGGACGCCATTTTGTAGTGCTGTCTGAAACTTTAGTGAGGATTATTTGCACCCTATATAGTGCACTCAAAGTATCCCACAATGCATCACGAAAAGTAGTGTACAATGATGGTCACTAACCAAAGCAATATATCCCATCATGCATTGTGATCGCGCTGAAAGAAATCAAATTAAAAGTCTCAAATTTGATTTAATAAAAGGCAGCGGCAAAGAAGAAAGTATTCAGCCTTGATATAAAAAAACCCTGAAAGATGCAGGTACTTTGTATTTATTAATGTGGGAAATACACTCAGTATAATATGTATTTATCGCAAAAATATATGCATGTATTTTATTATTTTGAAAACCTGCCAGTCGACTGATCTGGCACGTTTTAATTGTGCGACAGTAATGATGTAAATACCAGCGTGACAGATTCGTGTCCGAAAGTGTTCTTTCATTTTACCAATGAGCTTGCTATATAGTCCTCTATATAGTAATTCCCTATATAGGGAGTAGTGAACGAGTGAGCGATTTCAGACACAGGGATTGTCTTTGTACTATTTTTTAATGAAATATAGGGTTTCCATGATTTGCAAATCATCCTGTTTTTATTTACAGTTTATACAGCATCCCAACTTTTTTTTGGAAACGTGGTTGTATTTCATTAAAGACACATATTCAAACTAAATAAGGGTGTACCTACTGTATTAATAATTTATATTAGTTTTTACTCTGTACTGCTCTTTATTTCACCACTTTTCATGACCAGATCTTTGCACAGTACTGTAGTTGTCAGGAGCATGTGGATGGAATGTGTCGCAGATCTTGGAGGCCATGCTTGTTTCCTGCCCTAAACAGGTTTTAACTCCTGTGTTTCTGGGTAATGAAGCCTTTAGGCCAGTGGTAGTTCTCCATTCTGCAAGACAGGATAATAGTGTAACTCACATAGTATACTTTCGAAACAGCGTCCGGCAGTCATAGATCTGCTGATGCTCCTGTTACTGCAGCCTCATTGGACAGCGGATTGAGTGGCAGCGCCTTCAGCCTACTGGAAGAAGAAGGAGAGACTAACGGAGTGGACAGCGCCATCTTCCAGGTTCCGAGATTGTACGTTTACAATTTATGTTCTTGGCATTTCAGTTAAACTGTAGAGTCGAGAATATACTGTGATAATATACAAAACATGAATAAATGTACTGTAGTTTTGGACAACATGTAATGTGTGTGTGTGTGTGTGTGTGTGTGTGTGTGTGTGTGTGTGTGTTTAAACTGTAATATTACTGATATTTAGGAAATACCATTTTCACCAAATACTTTTGATATAATTTTTGTCTCAAAATTATTTTAATCTTTGTCTTTTTTACATAGTGGAAAGATTCCGAATGGCACTGACATTGTAAAGTCAATACATGGAGAAACAGAGGGTAAGCATGTGCGTGCATTGGTGTTTGTGTGTGTGTGTTAAAGTGTAACAGCAGAACACTGTCATAAGTAATACAGTGCCTTGCAAAAGTATTCATCCCCCTTAGTGTTTGTCCTGTTTTGTCGCATTAAAAGCTGGAATTAAAATGGATTTTTGGGGGGTTAGCACCATTTGATTTACACAACATGCCGACCACTTTAAAGGGGCACATTGTTTTTGTATTGTGACACAAACAATAATTAAGATGAAAAAACAAAAATCTGGAGTGTGCATAGGTATTCACCCCCCTCAAAGTCAATACTCTGTAGAGCCACCTTTTGCTACAATTACAGCTGCAAGTCTCTTGGGGTATGTCTCTATTAGCTTAGCACATCTAGCCACTGGGATTTTTGCCCATTCCTCAAGGCAAAACTGCTCCAACTCCTTCAAGTTAGATGGGTTGCGTTGGTGTACAGCAATCTTCAAGTGATGCCACAGATTCTCAATTGGATTGAGGTCTGGGCTTTGACTAGGCCATTCCAAGACATTTAAATGTTTCCCTTTAAACCACTCCACTGTGGCTTTAGCAGTATGTTTAGGGTCATTGTCCTGCTGAAACGTGAACCTCCGTCCCAGTCTCAAACCTCTGGCCGACTCAAACAGGTTTTCCTCCAGAATTGCCCTGTATTTAGTGCCATCCATCTTTCCTTCAGTCCTGACCAGCTTTCCTGTTCTTGCAGATGAAAAACCTCCCCACAGCATGATGCTGCCACCACCATGCTTCACTGTAGGAATGGTGTTCTCAGGGTGTTGGGTTTGTGCCACACATGGTATTTCCCATGATGGCCAAAAAGATCAATTTTAGTCTCATTTGACCAGAGAATCTTCTTCCTTGTGTTTCAGGAGTCTGCCACATGCTGTTGGGCAAACTCCAAACGTGTTTTCTTAAGTAATGGCTTTTTTCTGGCTACTCTTCCATAAAGCCTCGCTCTGTAGAGTGTACGACTTAAAGTGGTCCTATGGACAGATACTCCCGTCTCCGCTGTGGCTCTTTGCAGCTCCTTCAGTGTTATCTTTGGTGTCTTTGTTGCATCTCTGATTAATGCCCTCCTTGCCCGGTCTGTGAGTTTTGGTGGGCGGCCTTCTCTTGTCAGGTTTGTAGTGGTGCCATGTTCTTTCCATTTTGCTATAGTGGATTTAATGGATTTCATGTTGCTTGCTTAGTAGTGTTACAGAGTCAGGGTCCTTCCAGAACAGGTTGATTTATACAGACATCATGTGACAGATCATGTGACACCTTGATTGCACACAGGTGGAGCTTAATCAACTAATTATGTGACTTGTGAAGTGAATTGGTTGGACCAGCTCTTATTTAGGGGTTTCATATGAAAGGGGGTGAATACCTATGCACACTCCAGATTTCTGTTTTTTCATCTTAATTATTGTTTGTGCCACAATAAAACAACAATGTGCACCTTTAAAGTGGTAGGCATGTTGTGTAAATCAAATGGTGCTAACCCCCCCAAAAATCCATTTTAATTCCAGCTTGTAATGCGACAAAACAGGACAAACACCAAGGGGGATGAATACTTTTGCAAGGCACTGTATATCTTTAAATAATGTTGGCTGGCGTTGAGTGGTCTATCAGATATAGTCCATTCAGCTAGCATGATATTGAATGAGTCGAAGACGAGTAGCTGAATGGAATGTACCTGACATACCATGAAAAAAAGCCAGCCAATATTATTATTATTATTATACATACACATTTGATGGAACAATTATCTCATCTCATCTCATTATCTCTAGCCGCTTTATCCTTCTACAGGGTCGCAGGCAAGCTGGAGCCTATCCCAGCTGACTATGGGCGAAAGGCGGGGTACACCCTGGACAAGTCGCCAGGTCATCACAGGGCTGACACATAGACACAGACAACCATTCACACTCACATTCACACCTACGGTCAATTTAGAGTCACCAGTTAACCTAACCTGCATGTCTTTGGACTGTGGGGGAAACCGGAGCACCCGGAGGAAACCCACGCGGACACGGGGAGAACATGCAAACTCCGCACAGAAAGGCCCTCGCCGGCCCCGGGGCTCGAACCCAGGACCTTCTTGCTGTGAGGCGACAGCGCTAACCACTACACCACCGTGCCGCCCTGGAACAATTATAGATTTTACAAAAAGTTAAGAACAGGGGGATTACTTACCAATATCCAGTGCTGATTCTGATCTAATGTAACTCAAGTCTCTATCACTTTTCCTCACTTCCAAGTAGAACTTTGACAATATTTCAGCTATTGCTCTCTTTTCCAGTTTTTCAATGTCCGTTGGTAAGTTTTTCTCTTGTAAATATGCATGAAGCATATCCAATGAAGTTTTGGTAGCCTTTCGGGTGTTCAGCACGTCTTTCTCTTTCCCGACGAACAAAGAAATGCTTCTGCACATGTGCAGCAGGAAACTTTCTCACTGAATATTCGCATCAGCTACGATGTGTTGTCTTGACAACCATGCAGTATCGTAAACCATATTCAACGCTCATTCTCCATTGGGTAGAGTGATGTAATACACGTAGGATAAGCGATATGCTAACAATATTGCATGCTATCAAACCAAATGAATGGAACCCACTAGAAGGGAATAGAACACGTGTTTTTATGCCATCGAAAAAGTGTCCTGTATGTATAATAATACACGATATTGTGTCACAATGACACAAACATTTATGATACTAAAATTTAAATCTATATCCGGATTTCTGTGAAACTACTTTGTGGCTGTGTCCATTGTTAAAAGCACTATATAACTGAAACTGGATTGAGTTGAATTGAATTTATTGACGCAGTACATTTTGCACAAATATCATTCTCATTTGGTTAAATTAATTCTCGAAAAGTTGTTATTTGCTCAGATTCAGTAATTATAGCATTCACGTATTGTAAGGAAATGATTTATAATTACCATGTTATATTATGGATCATCATATTTTCATTTCATTAAAGAAGCCAAGAAGCCTTTATTTGTCACACGTATACTCAAGCACAGACTTAAGCACACAGTGAAATTTAACCTCTGCATTTAACCCATCTGAAGCAGTGAACACACACACACATGCACACACAAGTGAGCAATGAGCACACACATACCCAGAGCAGTGGGCAGCTATGTTACAGCACCCGGGGAGCTGTTATGGGTTTTAGATGCCTTGCTCAAGGGCACTTCAGCCCAACCTCAGGCCAGGGCTGCTCCATGTTAACCTAATCTGCATGTCTTTGGACTGTGGGGGAAACCAGAGCACCCGGAGGAAACCCACGCGGACACTGGGAGAACATGCAAACTCCACACAGAAAGGCCCCCGTTGGCTGCTGGGCTCAAACCCAGAACCTTCTTGCTGTGAGGCAACAGCGCTAACCACTACACCACCGTGCTGCCATAAGCTAAGTAGGCTTAATGCAAAGTGACGCAAACAAGCAATGAATTATTTAATTATTTAAATGTAGTTAGGAAACACTTCATTACTGTCACCAAACAATCGATTAGTATTGTAGTCGAGTCACTAAACCTCAAGTCCATGTCCAGTCTTAAGTCCCCAGTGTTCAAGTCCATGTCATTAAAGAAAATTCTGAGTCGAGTCCAATACAAGCCCTACTATCAACAGGGCAAATAACATGAGGGAGGGTTAACACTAGCTAGTGCATCACTCAGCAAGCAAGGCCGGCCCACTTTCAACAGACCAATGAACATAGCGTGTCACTTCCTTCTCTGGGTGGAGTCTTACCAAATGATGATTGAAGTTCGAGGTTGTCCCCGTCGTCTCCTCGATAGTTCTTCTACATATAGAACGCACAGCAGTGCATTTTTTCCCACTGCACAAGAAGTCTGTAGAAGCAAAGCGGACAATCCTAGGGCCGTTCTCTCCAGGCATTTTAGCGCCATTAACGTTAGTTTGTTCCTGAGCATGACGTATGAATAGGTGAATGTGCATTCTCTTGCACAAAATTAGTATAAAAATTCTCATCTCATTATCTGTAGCCGCTTTATCCTGTTCTACAGGGTCGCAGGCAAGCTGGAGCCTATCCCAGCTGACTACGGGCGAAAGGTGGGGTACACCCTGGACAAGTCGCCAGGTCATCACAGGGCTGACACATAGACACAGACAACCATTCACACTCACATTCACACCTACGGTCAATTTAGAGTCACCAGTTAACCTAACCTGCATGTCTTTGGACTGTGGGGGAAACCGGAGCACCCGGAGGAAACCCACGCGGACACGGGGAGAACATGCAAACTCCGCACAGAAAGGCCCTCGCCGGCCACGGGGCTCGAACCCGGACCTTCTTGCTGTGAGGCGACAGCGCTAACCACTACACCACCGTGCCGCCAGTATAAAAATTAATGTAGATATAAATATCTTATGCCAAATTATTATGGCATGTTACAAAAAATGAAAAAATCTGAGTCCTTGTCTTGGATTTACGAGTCCGAATGCAGTTAATGTACGAGTCTGAGTCGTCAGCGCTCATGTCCAAGTCAAGTCACGAGTCCTTAAAATTAGGGCACAAGTCAGACTCGAGTGCTACAAGCCTGCAATCAATAGATGGTCAAGAATCTGATAGGTGACTACGAATATTTCAGCACTTTAGCTCATTGATGTTTAATTGGATAATTTATTAACATCCACATGTCGACAAACTATACATTCAATAAAAGCACCACATTTTAAAATGCAGTCGTGAGTGTGAACAAGCGGTAGGTGGCGTGTGTGGGTGGGAACATGCAGACACACTGTCTATTTTCATCTGAACACTGATGACATTTCAGGTTATTGTTGAATTATTCAAACAAAGAGACATGACGACAGCATGTATACTCTGTGGCCCTTTTATCAGGTACAGCTCCTTTTTAGGTGCACAATTTGACCGATATGTTCCTGGTGACCACTTGTGAAAAGCATCTTACATCATTCTTGGCACAGCAGTGACACTGCCATGGCATGTTAGTGTGGGGTTTTTTTGTGTTGAAAAGCACAGTATATTAGGTGTGACTATATTGCGAGGGATTTAAAACGTTGTGTATTGCTTTGAGAAGCAATTCAAAATTTATCATCGAAATTGATAGACGAAAGACTTCACTGACAAAAAGGTACAAAAAGACTTTGCAATGAGACTAGGACACAACAAGGTACAGTGGTGCTTGAAAGTCTGTGAACCCTTTAGAATTTTCTATATTTCTGCATAAATATGACCCAAAACATCATCAGATTTTCACACAAGTCCTAAAAGTAGATAAAGAGAACCCAGTTAAACAAATGAGACAAAACATATTATACTTAGTCATTTATTTATTGAGGAAAATAATCCAACATTACATATCTGTAAGTAGCAAAAGTATGTGAACCTTTGCTTTCAGTATCTGGTGTGACCCCCTTGTGCAGCAATAACTGCAACTAAACGTTTATGGTAACTGTTGATCAGTCCTGCACACCGGCTTGGAGGAATTTTAGCCCATTCCTCCATACAGAACAGCTTCAACTCTGGGATGTTGGTGGGTTTCCTCACATGAACTGCTCGCTTCAGGTCCTTCCACAACATTTTGATTGGATTAAGGTCAGGACTTTGACTTGGCCATTCCAAAACATTAACTTTATTCTTCTTTAACCATTCTTTGGTAGAACGACTTGTGTGCTTAGGGTCATTGTCTTGCTGCATGACCCATCTTCTCTTGAGATTCAGTTCATGGACAGATGTCCTGACATTTTCCTTTAGAATTCGCTGGTATAATTCAGAATTCATTGTTCCATCAATGATGGCAAGCCGTCCTGGCCCAGATGCAGCAAAACAGGCCCAAACCATGATACTACCACCACCATGTTTCACAGATGGGATAAGGTTCTTATGCTGGAATGCAGTGTTTTCTTTTCTCCAAACATAACGCTTCTCATTTAAACCAAAAAGCTCTATTTTGGTTGCATCCGTCCACAAAATATTTTTCCAATAGCTTTCTGGCTTGTCCATGTGGTCTTTAGCAAACTGCAAATGAGCAGCAATGTTCTTTTTGGAGAGCAGTGGCTTTCTCCTAGCAACCCTGCCATGCACACCATTGTTGTTCAGTGTTCTCCTGATGGTGGACTCATGAACATTAACATTAGCCAATGTGAGAGAGGCCTTCAGTTGCTTAGAAGTTACCCTGGGGTCCTTTGTGACCTCGCCGACTATTACACGCCTTGCTCTTGGAGTGATCTTTGTTGGTCGACCACTCCTGGGGAGAGGAACAATGGTCTTGAATTTCCTCCATTTGTACACAATCTGTCTGGCTGTGGATTGGTGGAGTCCAAACTCTTTAGAGATGGTTTTGTAACCTTTTCCAGCCTGATGAGCATCAACAACGCTTTTTCTGAGGTCCTCAGAAATCTCCTTTGTTCGTGCCATGATACACTTCCACAAACATGTGTTGTGAAGCTCAGACTTTGATAGATCCCTGTTCTTTAAATAAAACAGGGTGCCCACTCACACCTGATTGTCATCCCATTGATTGAAAACACCTGACTCTAATTTCACCTTCAAATTAACTGCTAATTCTAGAGGTTCACATACTTTTGCCACTCACAGATATGTAATATTGGATCATTTTCCTCAATGAATAAATGACCAAGTATAATATTTTTGTCTCATTTGTTTAACTGGGTTCTCTTTATCTACTTTTAGGACTTGTGTGAAAATCTGATGATGTTTTAGGTCATATTTATGCAGAAATATATAAAATTCTAAAGGGTTCACAAACTTTCAAGCACCACTGTATGTATAGACAAACTGATTAAACTCAGAACAGGTGCACACATTAGGTAACAGACCAATTACAGGAAAGAGGCAGAGACGGGACTCAATCGCAAAACAATGGCATGTGATAAAACATAAACAACACCACATGGAGTGAAAAGAATAAGCGCCAGCAGCACTGTGCTTGCTGGGAAATGTACTGAATACAGAGAGTGGGGATTTGTGACGATAACAACACTGCTTTTGATTAGATGCTTTAATTGGTGGATTGTTTAACAACTCAGCTGTGACAGATCAAATTTGCATGCAAGGTGTGGTCGACGCTCACAGATAATAGCTTGGAAGACTTTCCATGTTTATGTCCTAAGAGGACACGCATGACTCTGAGAATGACAAAATATTTATCGCATGCCACTTGAATCATTGTGTGTGTGTTTAGGTAAAACACAGGTAATGGGGGAGATAAAGATTGCTCTGAAGAAGGAGATGAAGACTGAAGGAGAGCACCTGGTACTAGAGATCCTTCAGTGCAGAAACATCACGTACAAATTTAAGACTCCTGACCACCTGCCAGGTATTGTCATTATCTTTTTTTTGCAATGGGCAGATTATTAAACTCATATTATTATTACAGCATTTGCACGGCAATCATTTCAGCAGGAATTTAGGTCTCTATTTGTGCATTTGCACATTCTCATCTCATTATCTCTGGACAAGTCGCCAGGTCATCACAGGGCTGACACATAGACACAGACAGACAACCATTCACACTCACATTCACACCTACGGTCAATTTAGAGCCACCAGTTAACCAAACCTGCATGTCTTTGGACTGTGGGGGAAACCGGAGCACCTGGAGGAAACCCACGCGGACACGGGGAGAACATGCAAACTCCGCACAGAAAGGCCCTCGCCGGCCACGGGGCTCGAACCCGGACCTTCTTGCTGTGAGGCGACAGTGCTAACCACTACACCACCGTACCGGCTGCATTTGCACATCTCATCTCATCTCATTATCTCTAGCCGCTTTATCCTTCTACAGGGTCGCAGGCAAGCTGGAGCCTATCCCAGCTGACTACGGGCGAAAGGCGGGGTACACCCTGGACAAGTCGCCAGGTCATCACAGGGCTGACACATAGACACAGACAGACAACCATTCACACTCACATTCACACCTACGCTCAATTTAGAGTCACCAGTTAACCTAACCTGCATGTCTTTGGACTGTGGGGGAAACCGGAGCACCCGGAGGAAACCCACGCGGACACGGGGAGAACATGCAAACTCCACACAGAAAGGCCCTCGCTGGCCCCGGGGCTCGAACCCAGGACCTTCTTGCTGTGAGGCGACAGCGCTAACCACTACACCACCATGCCGCCCGCATTTGCACATATATAATTTTATTTTTTTTTATTCTATCCACTGGATATGAGCAATCGTGCGCTCTGATTGGCTAGTCTATCACTAGGCCATCAGCTCATATACTGTGAGTAGTGAAAAACAAAATGGCGGAGCATGTTGCTCAACCAACCAAGGATGAAATAAAAACTACTCGAAAACAAAACCCAAAAAAAATACAAAAAAATACAAAAAAAATCTCATCTCATTATCTCTAGCCGCTTTATCCTGTTCCACAGGGTTGCAGGCAAGCTGGAGCCTATCCCAGCTGACTACGGGTGAAAGGCGGGGTACACCCTGGACAAGTCGCCAGGTCATCACAGGGCTGACAAAAATTATTATTATTATTATTATAGCATTTTTCACAAATTGCTCCTGTTATTTCGCCGGTTTGTTTACATTCTAAGCGAAAATGATTTTGCCGGACGTTTTGTATAAAGTTTTTATTTATCGAATTTGCAAAAAATAAAAATGCTCTGTTTCTCAAAATCCAGTGAATGTGGATAGAATAAAACAGTTATTCCACTCAGTCTCGTCGTACATGGCTTATGTACGACTCGATTTCGTGGAATAATTGTTAAATGTTCTAGCCACATTAACATTAGCTGACTGACATACAGCTGGTTGTTGCTAGCCAGCCATCACTCAGTTCTAAGCCATGCTCTTGATAGGCTTGAGAGGTTTTGCTCTTTTACCTGGTACTCAGCAACTGTGAAAATGACGTTGATGTGCACAATAAAGTTTTTATTCTCATTATTCTTGTGTATTATTGAACAGGCGACAATAACGGAAGCAGATAATTACTAGCCTGGGTCCGCCCATCCTAAGCGTGACGCAACACGAGGGCCTGTTGCGAGCTTAGTCTGGCCAGGCAAGCTATCTACAGCTCTTCCAAGCTCCCGAAAAATCGGGAGCCAATCAACTTTGAGCATCTCCAACGGCCCTGGGTAGAGGCGTGTTCAAGGCAGTGACGTAGTAGAACTGCGACCGGAAGCCATAGATTGTTTACAGAATCTATACCGGAAGCGCTTCATTCACTAGAAACATTACGAACATGGAGCAAGTTCTCATTGAAAACGGAGCAAAGAGCAGCCCTGGAGGTATTTATTGAAAGGAAGGACGTTTTCGCCTTGCTCCCGACCGGCTTCGGTAAGAGTTTAATCTACCAGTTAGCCCCGTCACGTCACATACGTCAGAGGAAAGAGTGATGTGATTGGTTTAAGCTTCGTCACAGCCTTTTCTGGCTTCGACCAGTAGCAAACTGAGGCATTTCAGGGAGGCGGGTCAACCACGCACTTTGGGAAACGGTTGGGCTGAATATCTTTGCCAGACCAAATGCTCGCAGAGCTTTGAAGTCGCGTTAGCCAGACTAGATAATTACATCCTCAGAGTCACGAACACTTTGGCTGTGTTCCAAACCACATCTGCCGTATTAAATAGTGTAACCGAAACATTCTAAGCGAAAATGATTTTGTCGGACGTTTTGTATAAAGTTTTTATTTATTGAATTTGCAAAAGATAAAAATGAAAAATGTTCTGTTTCTTAAAACCCAGTGAATGTGGATAGAATAAAACAGTTATTCCACTCACTTTTGTCATGCATGGGTTATAGCCGACTCGGTGCTACGTGCTTCATCAACTATCAGCTCCTGTACGACTCGATTTCGTTGAATAACAATATATAAAACCTGAGATTTTCCCATTCAAATAGACTGTCTGTCATACACAGCGCAGGTCCACACGCTCGTCCTTGCTTACTTCTCTTTGTTCCCTGTTCTCTCATTACGTCTATCTTTTTTCTTTATGTCTGCTTACTTCACATTATTTCTTTTTTTTCTCAAATTATTGCTGTATTTCTCATCCCATTTTCCTTCTTTCTTTCTCTCTCCTTTGTCTTTCTCCCAAATGTTTCCATTCTTCTTTTCTTTCTGCCTCCCTGACTTTCATTCCTTTTAGCAGCCACCTTTTTCCCTTCAGGTGCAAATGCACAGTGCAATATTAATATTAATATTAATATTAGAGAAGAATTGTAGCAAGCTGTGCGACAACCTACCACAGATTTGCTTAGAAAGTTTCAACACAGCATACATCAGAGAATTTATTCAGGTTTAAATGTTGAGACAAACTAAATTTTCTAATGATTGTTTTTTTCTGTTTACTGCTCAGTATAGTTGTTTTGACATGTAGAATTTTTTTTCATTACTTTTGAAGATATCTTTGTTTTAAATAGTTTCTTTAACGCTTTTATACAGTAATGGACTTGTACAGGACCAGTCAAAAGTTTAGACACACCTTTTAATTCAGTGGTGTTTTTTTTCTTTATTTTTATTTATTAAAAGACACTTCATGTCTTAAAGTATGATAATGATGGATGTCGTTTCTCTTTACTTAGTCGAGCGGTTCTTGACACAAGCTGGATTACTACAGTTGTGGAATAGCACTATTTGCTGTATTTTTATGATTTACTATTTACTGTTTGATCTCAAATGTATTAAGAAGACCAGAAATTGCACTAATTAACTTTTGACGGGGCACCGCTGTTAACTGAAAAGCGTTCCAAGTGACTACCTCATGAAGCTGGTTAAGATAATGCCGAAAGTGTGCAAAGCATCATCAAGGTAAACGCTGGATACTTTGAAGAATCTAAAATATGAAACATATTTTGGGGTTTTTTTAACACTTTTTTGTTCACCACAAAATTCCATATATGTTCCAGATGTTATTTCATAGTTTTGATGTCTTCAGTATTGTTCTACAATGTAGAAAATAGTCCAAATACAGAAAAACCTACAGTATGAATGAGCAGGGGTGTACAAACTTTTGACTGGTGTACTGAAGTATCTTGATTTATAAGTGTATATATCCTTCATCCTACCAAGTGGGGTCCATCTGGACCCCGCACCTATATGTTTGTTTGCCATTTTAAAAATATGTGACATACTGCCTCACCGTTTTATGAATTTGTCGGAATTTATGTCTTAATTAAAACACTAAAGCACCGGAAGATCAGCTTTTTGCATTGTGAAGGTATAATTAATTTGTTACTGGGGTCCAACCGGACCCCAGAGTAAAGTTTATCTGTCTTTCATTTTATAATTGAATAGCACACTGAAAGTTAACTTCTTTTATTTCTTTTATGTTCCATAATGAAACTACCAAGGCATTCCTTCTTGGGGTCCGTGTGGACCCCACTGCTGCAATAAGCACAGGCTGCAAAACAAAAGCCCTAAATTATTTTACAATTACTTTTTTGTTTTAAATTCTGTAAGAAAAGACCTAAGTTGTAATCCAGAATGTTTTACAGCTGCATGAGCTGCAAAAATCATGTATATAATGCCAATTTTTTTTGTGGCGCTATAATTTGCTACATGTATGCTAGTTATTGCAATATTATTGCAATGTTATTGCATTTATAATACATCATTGATATTCAGCCATAGTGGATTTTGTTCTTCAATAAAGTTATGTCTGTTTGCTGCATTGAATTGGTTCTTACTGCATTGATTTCAAGGTATTCCCTCCTGGGGTCCATACGGACCCCGCCTGGTAGTTTGTGTATGTAAAATTGGCTGGTAGGATGAAGGTTAAGTGTGTTCTTTATGCCTTGGGCCCTTTAGTGTATTGCTGTTATTAATACAAGATGTTCTGAACAAAACTTATCTGGATTTTGTCTTTATAAGCTTTAATTTTAAAGAAAAGTATTGGGGTCCAAACGGACCCCACATGGTAAGATTAAGGTGTAAAATAGCATGGTAGGATGAGGGTTAAACACACAAAAACACACTGCTGCTGTGTTTTTCAACAGACATGTACGTGAAGCTGTACGTGGTGAATATCGCCACTCAGAAGAGGATCATTAAGAAGAAAACTCGGGTGTGTCGTCACGACCGTGAGCCGTCCTTCAACGAAACTTTCCGTTTCTGCATGAACCCCACAGGACATTCCATTCAGGTGAAGCGCACGTTCGGGCAACAGCATCCTCACAGTCACTATGTGCTCGAGAGATGAGCACAGTTACAGTTGCTTGGTTAGCTATGAGTCAGCAAATTAAGTTTCCACTCCAGGTACATTGCTAATTTAAAGCACTTTAGGCCACCACAGGGGTTGTGTTACTACCAGCTGCTCCCTCCCTCGCTCTGTTCAGGTCAAAATGACCTATATAAATTATTCCTGAGAACTTAAAGTCCAGTATGAAAATTGTATTACAGAGATTATGTTCAGTAATGGGGGCGGCACGGTGGTGTAGTGGTTAGCACTGTCGCCTCACAGCAAGAAGGTTCTGGGTTTGAGCCCAGTGCCCGGCGGGAGCCTTTCTGTGTGGAGTTTGCATGTTCTCCCCGTGTCTGCATGGGTTTCCTCCGGGTGCTCCGGTTTCCCCCACAGTCCAAAGACATGCAGGTTAGGTTAACTGGTGACTCTAAATTGACCGTAGGTGTGAATGTGAGTGTGAATGGTTGTCTGTGTCTATGTGTCAGCCCTGTGATGACCTGGCGACTTGTCCAGGGTGTACCCCGCCTTTCGCCCGTAGTCAGCTGGGATAGGCTCCAGCTTGCCTGCGACCCTGTAGAACAGGATAAAGCGGCTACAGATAATGAGATGAGATGAGATGTTCAGTAATGGGGGCGGCACGGTGGTGTAGTGGTTAGCACTGTCACCTCACAGCAAGAAGGTTCTGGGTTTGAGCCCAGTGCCCGACAGGGGCCTTTCTGTGTGGAGTTTGCATGTTCTCCCCGTATCTGCATGGGTTTCCTCCGGGTGCTCCGGTTTCCCCCACAGTCCAAAGACGTGTGGCTAAATGGAGGCTCTAAATTGACCGTAGGTGTGAATGTGAGTGTGAATGGTTGTTTGTCTCTATGTGTCAGCCCTGCGATGATCTGGTGACTTGTCCAGGGTGTACCCCGCCTCTCGCTGGGATAGGCTTCAGCTTGCCTGCAACCGTGCACAGGATAAGCGGTTACGGATAATGGATGGATGGATGGATGGATGGATGGATGGATAAAGATTTCTAACATAATATGTAATACTAAAATGTAAAAATGCTACATAAAAATAGATTAATAATAAGACCGTCAATGACGGCATAGCTTACTCCAGCCCAAATTTGGGAGGAAGTTATATGCACCCCAGGTACCCCTACCTTCATATCATAAAGATTAAAAATTGGTGAAGAATTGAGGGAGAAGAAATTATTTATGTGGAAACTGCTCATTCAGGCTTAATTACTCCATATCTTCATTATTAATTGCAATTATGCAAATTTGGGTAGAAGCTCAATGCACCCCAGGTAGACCTACCTTCCTGCCAAAAAGAATAAAAATTGGTGAAGAATTGAGAGAGAAGCAATTTTCGTGAAATGTGGACGACGCCAGACGGATGACAGACAACACATGATGGCATGAGCTCATTTCCTGTCGGCCGGATGAACTAATGATAATAATAATAATGCTACATAAGACTTCTAATTCTTACATAAGACCCTAATACATTGAGGGTCCCTTTAGTTAATATTCACACACCATGAACGTCAACCATACACAATGTTTTCAAAGTAAGACGGATGGTAATACAAATATTAACATTTGTTTAAGTATTAATGAAACACACCTGCATTAACTACTGTCTTTTCAACCTATGACTAGAAATAGATTAAAAATAAACAGCATGTCGTCAAGCTGATATCCTCCAATGTTGAGAATTGTAACTCTGTAAATACTGGAACTGGCGTTTCAGCCTTATTTCTACATTTTTCAATTTAAAAACCGGAAATATTTGCATCAAGATGCTGGTTCATGTTGGACATTGTGGCTTCATTCATGAAAGTGTTGATTTTTATTTATTTTTTTTTACTCATTTGCTTCATTAACAAAACAACTAACAATGAAAGGAGACAAAAGTCTGTTACGTTGTTCGTGGTACTTATTGTGCCTTGCACATTTATTCACCCTCCTTGAACTTTTCCACATTTCAAAAGTGTCAAAATATTGATTACGCTCCCTGGAATCACCCAAATCGTCATCAGCCAGATGAGGATGGGTTCCCTTTTGAGTCTGGTTTCACTCAAGGTTTCTTCCTCATGTCGTCTCCTTACCACCGTCACCTCAGGCTTGCTCATTAGGGATAAAGTCATATGTTTAAAATTGATATTTTTCTGTAAAGTTGCTTTGTGATTAAGTCTACTGTTAAAAGCACTATACAAATAAAATTGACTTGACTTAATCAGTACAGAGGTGTAATAATGCTTAATCCAGTCCGGTGGTTTAGCCATATTAAATAATGTGCTCAGTAATATCACATAAAATCATGTTAATGTGAAGCATTATGACTGTCTCTAATACACTCACCGGCCACTTTAATAGGAACTTGTTCTTGAGTCTAAGATTCCTGTTCTTGGCTACAGGAGTGGAACCCAATGTGGCCTTCTGCTGTTGCATGCTGAGATGCTTTTCTGCTCAGCACGGTTGTAAAGAGTTGCTATGAGTTGCTATATCCTTCCTGGCAGCTCGAACCAATCTGTCCATTTTCCTCTGACCTCTCTTATCAACAAGGTGTTTGTTTCCACCGATAGAACTGTCACTAACTCACTCCATGTTTTTTTGTTTTTGGAACCATGCTGTGTAACTCTACAGACTGTTGTGTGTGTAAACCCCGGGAGATCAGCAGTTTCTGAAATACTCAAATAAACCAGTCCGTCTGGCTCAAACCAACACCCATGCCTCAGTGAAAGAAAGTCACACTTTGAGATCACAATTTTTCCCATTCTGATCTTTGACGAAGGGAACATTCACTGAAGCTCTTGATTTGTATCTGCATGATTTGATGCATTGTGCTGCTGTCAAGGGACTGGCTGATTATTTAATCATGTGATGGACTTTTGTGTGTCACGTTCCATCCATCCATCCATCCATTTTCTTCCACTTATCCAAAGTCAGGTCGCGGTAGCCGCAGACTAAGCAGGGTATTCCAGGCGTCCCTCTCCCCCAGTAACGTTTTCCAGTTCCTCCTGGAGGATCCCAAGGTGCTCCCAGGCCAGATGAGATATATAATCTCTCCAGTGTGTTCTGGGTCTACCCTGAGGTCTTCTCCCAGTTGGCCGTGCCTGGAAAACCTACAAAGGAAGGCGCCCAGGAGGCATCCTAATCAGATGCCTGAACCACCTCAGTTGACTCCTTTTGACATGAAGTAACAGCGGCTCTACTCCGAGATCCCTCCGGATGTCTGAGCTCCTCACCCTATCTCTAAGGCTGAGCCCAGCCATCCTACAGAGAAAGCTCATTTCAGCCGCTTGTATCCACGATCTCATCCTTTAGGTCACTACCCAAAGCTCATGACCAATGGTGAGGGTTGGAACATACAGTGGTGCTTGAAAGTTTGTGAACCCTTTAGAATTTTCTATATTTCTGTATAAATATGACCCAAAACATCATCAGATTTTCACACAAGTCCTAAAAGTAGATAAAGAGAACCCAGTTAAACAAATGAGACAAAAATATTATACTTGGTCATTTATTTATTGAGGAAAATGATCCAATATTACATATCTGTGAGTGGCAAAAGTATGTGAACCTCTAGGATTAGCAGTTAATTTTAAGGTGAAATTAGAGTCTGGTGTTTTCAATCAATGGGATGATAATCAGGTGTGAGTGGGCACCCTGTTGTATTTAAAGAACAGGGATCTATCAAAGTCTGATCCTCACAACACATGTTTGTGGAAGTGTATCATGGCATGAACAAAGGAGATTTCTGAGGACCTCAGAAAAAGCGTTGTTGATGCTCATCAGGCTGGAAAAGGTTACAAAATCATCTCTAAAGAGTTTGGACTCCACCAATCCACAGTCAGACAGATTGTGTACAAATGGAGGAGATTAAAGATCACTGTTACCCTCCCCAGGAGTGGTCAACCAACAAAGATCACTCCAAGAGCAAGGTGTGTAATAGTCGGCGAGGTCACAAAGGACCCTAGGGTAACTTCTAAGCAACTGAAGGCCTCTCTCACATTGGCTAATGTTAATGTTCATGAGTCCATCATCAGGAGAACACTGAACAACAATGGTGTGCATGGCAGGGTTGCAAGGAGAAAGCCACTGCTCTCCAAAAGAACATTGTTGCTCATCTGCAGTTTGCTAAAGATCATGTGGACAAGCCAGAAGGCTATTAGAAAAATGTTTTGTGGATGGATGAGATCAAAATAGAAATTTTTGGTTTAAATGAGAAGCATTATATTTGGAGAAAGGAAAACACTGCATTCCAGCATAAGAACCTTATCCCATCTGTGAAACATGGTGGTGGTAGTATCATGGTTTGGGCCTGTTTTGCTGCATCTGGGCCAGGACGGCTTGCCATCATTGATGGAACAATGAATTCTGAATTATACCAGCGAATTCTAAAGGAAAATGTCAGGACATCTATCCATGAACTGAATCTCAAGAGAAGGTGAGTCATGCAGCAAGACAACGACCCTAAGCACACAAGTCGTTCTACCAAAGAATGGTTAAAGAAGAATAAAGTGAATGTTTTGGAATGGCCAAGTCAAAGTCCTGACCTTAATCCAATCGAAATGTTGTGGAAGGACCTGAAGCGAGCAGTTCATGTGAGGAAACCCACCAACATCCCAGAGTTGAAGCTGTTCTGTACGGAGGAACGGGCTAAAATTCCTCCAAGCCGGTGTGCAGGACTGATCGACAGTTACGGGGAATGTTGAGTTGCAGTTATTGCTGCACAAGAGGGTCACACCAGATACTGAAAGCAAAGGTTCACATACTTTTGCCACTCACAGATATGTAATATTGGATCATTTTCCTCAATAAATAAATGACCAAGTATAATATTTTTGTCTCATTTGTTTAACTGGGTTCTCTTTATCTACTTTTAGGACTTGTGTGAAAATCTGATGATGTTTTAGATCATATTTATGCAGAAATATAGAAAATTCTAAAGGGTTCACAAACTTTCAAGCACCACTGTAGATTGACTGGTAAATCTAAAGCTTTGCCTTCTGGCTCAGCTCCCTCTTCACCAAGACGGACTGGTACAACGCCCACATAACTGCTGATGCTGCACCAATCCCCCTGTCCATCTCATGCTCCATTTTGCCATCACTCGTGAACAAGACCCCGAGATACTTGAACTCCTTCACTTGGGGCAGCAACTCAGTCCCAACCCAGAGGGAGCGCTCCACCGTTTTCCAGCAGAGAAAACTGTGTCACTTTCCATACTTACTAATTATTAAAGTTAAAATACTTTGGGGAATTAAAACTAAATGCCATAATTACTAATACAGTACTGCAAGGTCCACAATAGATTTAATGACTAGTGTATCTGGATGAAGCTTTCAACTTGGAGGAGTAGGATGTGCAACACTGATGGCATCAGATCGCAGTGAATGTAGCTCCAGAGACATGTTCTGCCTACTTGGCTATTGAGCACTATAGTAGTGAACAGAACACAAGAGCCTTATCAGTTCCCCTTATCTGTTTTTTTTCCCATACAGCTCTTCCTGGTCTCAAATGGAGGCAAGTTTGTGAAGAAGACTCTGATCGGTGAGGCCTACGTGTGGCTGGACAAGGTGGACCTACGGAAGCGAGTGGTTAGCTGGCACAAGCTGCTGGCCACCACAGCACAGATCCAATCCTAGAGGAAACGGAACAGAACACTGTAGATTCACCCCCACATTCACAGACACACAGACACAAACATATACACACACACACACACACACACCAGAATGAAGTAAAGAAGTTAACACACTGAGAATCCCATGTGTTTGAGAGATTATGAGGAAGATGGAACAGGAAGTGTCCTGCTTATGTACGTTTCCTGCATTTACACTGACGCGCATGGGGTTGATGTTAGCCTTAAACTGGAAGTAGAGCAAACCAGGATAAAGTGTTGTGTAAGTGTAGAGCTGATTTTCACACATCTGTACACGCACATACACATATACAAACACACTCTGCAACAAGGCTCACTCACGTGTGTGTGTGAACATAAATAGTCACCAGGACACAAAAGACAGGATGGAAATGAATCTGTTATGTTAATTCTTCTTGCATTGCATTTTTATTTATTTATTTTTGACATCTCACTGCCAAGTTCAGGTTCTGGAGCAGCACATATAGAGAAATGATATATCAATAAACTCTAAGTTTCACTCTTAGAAGGATTTAATTATGATTGTTTGCAGAAGGTAGATAAACTATTATGATATTATTTTTGTATGATAGATTTAGAGCCATTATTAGAGTCATATTTACAGTATCACTTTGTTCTCTCTCTCTCTCTCTCTCGCTCTCTCTCAGATGTTATAACGTGTTGGAAGAAGGGATCATATTAGTGGATTCAAACTATATTTTGAAATATTTTATAGATATAAATAGCCGAAACCTGATTTACGTGGTGTTGTAGAAATGCATTTGGCTTGTATCTACTCCTATTTCCTTGCACAGAAATAGCACTGATGCTCTCGTGATATTCGATCTGAATTTGGTTCATTTGGAGGTAGACCACTCTTTTAGAAACGAACCGTTCTGTGGAGATGGGGCTGGTCTGGTTTGAAGTCTGAATTACCGTATGATGTACCAGAGAAAGATCTTTTGCGTCACTTACGTAAAATAAATAAAGAACTTACACGCAGAATCGGACAGATCAGATTTCTTATCGGCTCCTATCTTTATTTCTGTAGATGAATGTTGCCATAGAAGGATACAAACATTCAGGTAAAACTTGTCACTGTTCTCATAGACGTTCTGCACTTTGTCCTTAGCATGTCTTGAATGTAATGTTCCATAAGGTAAGATTATTTAGAGATTTGCAGATAAGCAGTTTTCCCAAGCAAGTGTTGTCATGCCATGCTATTTCTATTAACCCTATTTCCCTAATCAAAATTCCCACTGAATATGGTGAGCTATCTTAAAAATAAAGCGCTTAGGTACAACATATACTGTAGGTTGTATGTTTGAAAGGTCGAAGGGAAAAAAAATCCTCAAAACAGTCTTGCTTGGTCCTTTTAAGCCATGGTTCTTAAAGTGAAGCATAGCAAGGGATCGGCGATTGTTTTATATTCTATCCACATTCACTGGATATGAGCAGTCGCACGCTCTGATTGGCTACTCTACTACTAGGCTATCAGCTTATATACCGTGAGTAGAGAAAAGCAAAATGGCCGAGCGTGTTGCTGAAGCAACCGAGGACGAAATAAAAACTCTGCTCGAAAACAAAACCCCAAAAAGAAAAAAAAAAGCAACAAAATATGGAATGAAGAACGTATCTTTTTTCATCTCATCTCATTATCTCTAGCCGCTTTATCCTTCTACAGGGTCGCAGGCAAGCTGGAGCCTATCCCAGCTGACTACGGGCGAAAGGCGGGGTACACCCTGGACAAGTCGCCAGGTCATCACAGGGCTGACACATAGACACAGACAACCATTCACACCTACGGTCAATTTAGAGTCACCAGTTAACCTAACCTGCATGTCTTTGGACTGTGGGGGAAACCGGAGCACCCGGAGGAAACCCACGCGGACACGGGGAGAACATGCAAACTCCACACAGAAAGGCCCTCGCCGGCCCCGGGGCTCGAACCCGGACCTTCTTTCTGTGAGGCGACAGCACTAACCACTACACCACCGTGCCGCCCCGTATCTTTTTTATTTTTCAATAATAATAATAATTATTATTATTATAGCATTTTTCACAAATTGCTCCTGTCATTTCGCCAGTTTGTTTACACTCTAAGCAGAAATGATTTTGTCGGACGTTTTGTATAAAGTTTTTATTTATCGAATTTGCAAAAAAGAAAAAGAAAAATGCTCTGTTTCTCAAAATCCAGTGAATGTTGATAGAATAAAACAGTTACTCCATGAAATCTCGTCGTACACGGCTGATAGCCGACTCAGCGCTACGTGCATCGTTATTAAAGTTAGATTTATTATTGTGTTTTGATAGTTAGTCGTCTGTTTGACTGGTCAGTTGAATTGAATGTGTTTAATCCAAATATAAACGACTCAAATACAAGTCTATAAATAATAGCAAGTTGATTCTAACAGCTATACGAATTAATCGTACAATAATTATAATTAA
This sequence comes from Neoarius graeffei, assembly GCF_027579695.1. Classification (NCBI taxonomy): domain Eukaryota; kingdom Metazoa; phylum Chordata; class Actinopteri; order Siluriformes; family Ariidae; genus Neoarius; species Neoarius graeffei. The sequence continues at coordinate 51,090,308 of NC_083589.1, forward strand.
AAAAAAAAGAGTTGAGAGTCAAAAGTTCAGGAATAAAAAGCTCTCTGGTGTCTAATAATGAAATCTATTATTGTTACAATATGATTCAACATGTTTAAATAATGAGATTAATATGAAATAGTTCATCAAGTAAATCCGTCTTGAAAGGTTGCGCTTGTCAAACGCTTACGCAAGTCGAGTCAAGATAAGAAGTGGGTCTGTTTCGTTCACTGGATATTAAGCAAGTTAAACTCTGTGTCTTTATTATTTTCTAAAACTCTGTTGCCATACTCTGAATGCAGAAGTGTGCACTTACATAATGTGCCATGTGTCAGGTTTTGTTTTGTTTTTTAATTAAACCGCTTCACCTTTCACAGTCTTGAATAGTGGATGCCATAGTCATTATAGTCATTACCCTGGATATATCAAAACCAGACTCATCAGTCTATTTGGTCCAGGAATACAAATACGAAAGCCTGATTATGGGGAACTTTTAATCTGTGCCACACTTTGGCCATATCCACAGGATGTAAGCGATTCTATGCAACCTAAATACATCTGGTATATCAACTATTTATGTGTCAGAGAAAGCATTATGAAAAAGAACTCTTTTTTATATTTTTCTATGCTTTTATGTATGCTTTTTTTGCTTTGGTTTATTTTTTTTTTTTTATTTAACGCCTGATTATTCAATATTTTACAGCTATGAGATTTATGTTATGTTATGCTGCACTAATATAAAGATAACACATCGAACCTTTACATTCCATCCAAGAGCTAGTTTCCAGGAAAGATCGGATGTACATACCTTAACATAAATATTGACATGTCGTGTGGTGGGTGATGTACATTGTATGTTTACAAAGGTCTCGTGAGCCCGTTTTACATTTAAACCTATTCACGTCAGTTAGCTGAGTTTATCGCCCATGTCACGTATGAAATATTTTTATAACGTTCCTGTACAAACATGTCATGCACCAACTGCTCCTATGAACAATAGTCCATGCATATGTTTTTCTCGATCCAAATATTTATCCATATTCATATCTAATCATGCTCCTGCTTTGAAGATTCAATGCATGTTTTCCCCACTCCACCAATGACATAGTAAAAATAAAAAATAAAAAAAATAGAGTATTTCTTATCCTGTAAATAAAACAAGCTTTCTTTTATACACATAGGATCTTTTGTTAATTTTCCAGCATGTGTGACAGCAAACAGTGGCGTGAGAGAGACTCTCTTGACACTCTTGAACACGTGCTAAGTGGAAGGATAATCTCCACGCTTGCCTATGACCGACCCGACCCGACCCGACCCGACCTGCACAACAGACACAGGATTAAACTGTGCTGAGAAACTTGACCCTGTTCACGCTGGTAGTATCAGGACACCTGTGATGTACTGACTTTGGATGTTGCATGTTTTGTTGGTGGTTCGTTCATATTATTTTTGTGTCCAGATTCTGCTCTACAATAAGAAAGACGATGTGACAGTGGAGGAAAAATCACTGAAATTATTATCGAAAGACGTATGCTGACTGTACAAAGATATGCTTGTATAATCTGTCTGGTTTTCCACTCAATGTAAACTGAAAAACAAACAAAAAAATCTTATGTCATGGTTTTTGTGGTTGTACACAAACGGTATTGATAAATTATGCAAATTGTGCTGTACAAAAGGCTGTTGCCCTGAATAGTCTAAATATTAAATAATATATGTAAAATTCTCACAGAGAAAGAGTCTTATTTAAATGACATTTGATTTTGGATAATACTAGAAATACAGTTGGCAAGGAAATAGAAAAGGGAGTGCAAAAGTTTGCACACCCTTAAAACCAATTCTGGTTATCTTAGATTGACTGATAGATAGACAGGATGATTAGGGATATTTAGTATGTTAGGCTTATATATGTTCGGTCTTTAAAGGGGTACCAAATATAATATATACAGTTGCTGATGTGACAAAGTAACGTATTCTTAAGTATTCTATCAAATTTATATACTAGAAAACAACGAAATATCTTGGTAATTGTAAATATAATAGTCGGTACGCTAAACGGCACAAGAGTCGCCATTTTTAAAAGACCGTGACGTCAGCCCTACCCACTGCACTAGGAGAGAAGCGTGTAATCATGGCGTCGGGCGCATCAAGTGAAAGCCACAGCTCTGTCGAATCATACGAAGAGATCCCGCAAGACACACTGCAAGCAGGCTATGGCTTAGAAGGGTACCAGTTTGAACCTAGGAGAGGTACTCTCGACTCCGGTGATGACGAAAGAAGAGAAGAAAGCTCGAACTCGCTTGGTGTTTTTCAGCGGAAACGAGTGAAAAGACACGTCTGGAGGATCGTTATGCTTTCCATCGGTCCTGTTATTACACCCGAAAGCAACACACTGTGTAGCCGATCACTTACAAGTCATCCTACTTTCCGATTCACACGTGCTATTCCCAACCTCAATGAGCCAACACAACTGGGCACATACATACGTCATGAGTGTTACGCAGAGAAAATGAACGTGCATTCTGATTGGATAAAATTAATATCATGGCGGGCTGTTCAAACTGCGGAAATAGTTTGCTCGAGCTACTTTCAAAACACTATAACTTTCCAACCTTAGAACAAAAAACTTTTGTAAGTCTTGAATAAGGTTCGTTAATGTGTGTTTTACTGTTATATTTACTCTATATATTGCCCTCTGTTCCCCTTTAACAGAAGTAACAAAAATGACCAGATAGTGTGTGTGAAGATAATAATATTCAGGAAGAAAAGGTGCATGGTCCCAAGTTCCCCATGTTCTCTCATGTTCATGTATGTTTTCCTCCAGGTTCTCTGATTTCCTCCCACCTCCTCAAAACATGCTGGTAGGTGGTCTTGCTACATTAAATTGCGCCTGGATGTGAATGTGTGTGTGCGGGCGCATGGTGCCGTACAACAGACTGGTGTACCATCCAGGATGTATTCTTGGCTCATGCCCAGTGTTCTTGGGAATAGGGATAGGCTCTGGATCCACCACCACCTGATCAGGATTAAACTGTTAGTCAAGAAGAAGAAGAAGATTCCAAAGGAAATTTTTGCTGAATAATATCGCAATTTGAGCTATCTCAAACTCACACACACAACAGTTTCCAAGTATTTAAACAGTTTATCCACTGGGCTTATTGCACAAACACTTCTCTGTTCTTCCTCCTGTGTCTCAGGTTCAATCACTAAACTCACAACGGCAGTATACAGTCGATGTTTGCAAGAGCTCCTGAAGATGAACTTCAGTGGCATTCAGGAGACGCGTATAACACTTGTAAAGTTTGTTTCAGCAAGGCTTCAAATTGCAAGCTTCATCCTACATAAACTACAAGGTTTAGAAAATACTGAATTGATATGTAACTTATATAAGTATTTTATATAAATAGAGGAAAACTTGAAGGACGAGCTGCTGTCATTTGACCAACCAGTCGAAACAATGATGTCGGAAATGCATGAGCCGTTCTATCTCAACATGGAAATGCATCATAGATGTGTCAATCTGTGTAAGAGATTTATTACAGAAGCACGTCATACACACACACACACACACACACACACACACTGGCTACTTTATTAGATCAGCCAGTCCCCTGACAGCAGCACAATGCATAAAATCATGCAGATACAAATCAAGAGCTTCAGTTAATGTTCACGTCAAACATCAGAATGGAAAAAATTGTGATCTCAAAGTATGACTTTCTTTCACTGTGGCATGGGTGCAGGGGCAATTTCTCAGAGACAACAAGGGAAGCCGAGCTTCCCCTAAAATTCTCTCCCCAAACTGCGGCGTCTACGACGTTGAATTCTCATTAAAACAATAACTTGCATAACATAATATATGCCCAAGATTGTATTTATGTTCATAACTATCCTGTAACTTATTTGAGTGATGTCTGACGAACTTGCAGCTCGCTACGAGGATCACCTTTACTGCCAGGCTGTAACCTTTCTTATTTCAATGGGCTCTATGGACAGGCAGCAGTGTTGCCAGATTGGGCAGTTTTAAGTGCATTTTGGTGGGTTTTGAACATATTTTGGGGTGGAAAACGTCAGCAGTATCTGGCAACACTGATCGGCAGCCGGGTATCTATTGCAGTCTACGAGACGGCTCTGAACAGCCAATTTTGGCTAGTTGTTATTGGTTAAAATCAACAAAATCGTCACTTCCAGGGAAGCCGGGCTTCTCTGGGACTAAACGAGACAGTGGGAGGGACAAGAAGCCGGGCTGATAAAGGATTATTGGAGATAGTGTTTGAAAGACATTAGGAGGGCGGTACTTCGGCGAGGAACACGGAAGCATGATCAGTCAGTCTCTAGCGGATGTCGAGAAAGTGTAGTCGTGTGCCAAAGTGCTGTCCGAATTTCTTTTCATACAAACGTTTCTTCTCATTGATGTCTCTGTATATTACTCTGTAAATAAATGTAAATATTACTCGTTGTGCTCCGTTAACTTTCATCCATTCTATCAGTTTGATCATTCGTGAATTCACTCGTTTATTTCATTTGTAGTTCAATCTGGTTGTAGGCTAGCTTGAGCCTTATTGGGATCTGCAGTGCTAGCTGCTAACAGAAATTGGTAAAGTCTCTGGAAAGCACAACCAGCTGGTATGACAGGGTCACAGACCATTTTCTGGAAAAGGAGCGGAGGGCAGAATCTGTGTATAAATAGTGTTCATGTTCATGAATCTGAAGTATATACACACTTCAGTAATGTTAAGAGAATGGTGGGCTCTGTGTTATAGGTTATACCTGGGTATAATATTCAAGGTTCTGTGTGTTGCATAGCCTACCTGGTTATGAATTTCCAGACTGTGTTGCAGATGATGTTCAAGGATGTGTTGCACAGCTGCAGTGGCGGCTTCTGGTTTTTAAAACAGGGGAAGCCCATTTTACGCATTCATCGTAAAACCTGTAGGCCGGATATCAAAGCATAGAAAGGTGTGCCCCATTAGCATAGTGAACTAGACAACCCTACCTAGTGGCAGAAAGTATTTTTGCTTGTACATTTCATGTTATAGTCTGGCTTGCCAGGATAGTGCCTCATATCCTTAATCAAAAATATCAAACATCCAAAAATCACTGGCTATTCAACGAAGAGCCTTGAACATCATACCCTGATATGCAACACAGAGTCTTTAACACAACACCCAGCTGTGCAGCACATCCTTGAACATCTTCTGCAACACAGTCTGGAAATTCATAACCAGGTAGGCTATGCAACACACAGAACCTTGAATATTATACCCAGGTATAACCTATAACACAGAGCCCACCATTCTCTTAACATTACTGAACAATATACACACTTCAGATTCATGAACATGAACACTATTTATACACAAATTCTGCCCTACGCTCCTTTTCCAGAAAATGGTCTGTGACCCTGTCATACCAGCTGGTTGTGCTTTCCAGAGACTTCACCAATTTCTGTTAGCAGCTAGCACTGCAGATCCCAATAAGGCTCAAGCTAGCCTACAACCAGATTGAACTACAAATGAAATAAACGAGTGAATTCACGAATGATCAAACTGATAGGATGGATGAAAGTTAACGGAGCACAACGAGTAATATTTACATTTATTTACAGAGTAATGTACAGAGACATCAATGAGAAGAAACGTTTATATGAAAAGAAATTCGGACAGCACTTTGGCACACGACTACACTTTCTCGACATCCGCTAGAGACTGACTGATCATGCTTCCGTGTTCCTCGCCGAAGTACCGCCCTCCTCATGTCTTTCAAACACTACCTCCAATAATCCTTTATCAGCCCGGCTTCTTGTCCCTCCCACTGTCTCGTTTAGTCCCAGAGAAGCCCGGCTTCCCTGGAAGTGACGATTTTGTTGATTTTAACCAATAACAACTAGCCAAAATTGGCTGTTCAGAGCCGTCTCATAGACTGAAACGGATACCCGGCTGCCGATCAGTGTTGCCAGATACTGCTGATGTTTTCCATCCCAAAATATGTTCAAAACCCGCCAAAATGCACTTAAAACCGCCCAATCTGGCAACACTGCTGCCTGTGCATAGAGCCCATTGAAATAAGAAAGGTTACAGCCTGGCAGTAAAGGTGATTCTCGTAGCGAGCTGCAAGTTTGTCAGACATCACTCAAATAAGTTACAGGATAGTTATGAACATAAATACAATCTTGGGCATATATTATGTTATGCAAGTTATTGTTTTAATGAGAATTCAACGTCGTAGACGCCGCAGTTTGGGGAGAGAATTTTAGGGGAAGCTCGGCTTCCCTTGTTGTCTCTGAGAAATCGCCCCTGCACTGGACAAATGTTACTCCAATACAAGTGAAAGTTGTCCAGTCAAATTTTTTACTTAAGTTAAAGTACTGAAGTACTTGCTTTTAAAAATACTTCAGTATTAAAAGTACATTTTCTGTCAACACATCGTTGTATTATTGCCACAATGCTTACAAAACCTAATGCTGTTACCAAAGACAGAAATGTGAATTCACAAAATGAACACGTGCTGTAGAATCATGGTGGTTTAACGTTGATAACATAGCAAACTCGAAATCATATTGGGTAGCTAATGCTACTAGAAAAGAAAGATTTCTACATTCTGTTTATTTGGCAAGATTATGCTAAAACATATTTCTGAAAGGACTTCAGATAAGTTAATGTTATTCATCTTAGCGTAACTCCGTTTTTACATGCTAACTAACAGTGTCCAAGTTAACTAGCTATGTGTTAACGTTAGCCGTGGACAAGGCAATGACAACTTGGCAGGAAAATCCATAGAAAGTCATTTGACTAACCAGACTGCATAGCTATTGCAACATTATCGCTAGCATTAAAAGCACAGACAACTTCATTGCAAGCTTTCTCTTGGAATAAAACATTTGTATACCTCAATATTCTTCCGCAGGTCGGACGGCGAGTTTTTGTAGGCCGTGATGTGGTTTGTTTTCAGCAAACATTTAAAACGAAACGAATCTTTAATCCTTTCAGAAAACTGAAACATGGGTTCATGGGCCATGAGTGCATGCGTGCGTTCCACAGAAGAACCGCCTCCTTCCGTTCTGCCATCAACTGATCGTGTTCAAATAACACTGCGGAGAAATAATTGAACTTGATTTTATACAGTCTGTGGACGTGATGTGACTCTAGTGATTACTGATAGAGTGTCTCAGTGTCACCTGTGAAAAAACCAATCACGTTTTAGAAAACAAAAGAAAAAAACATCCAATTTCAAAGCTGCTTCATAGTAACGAGGACCTTGACAGAAATGTAGTGGAGTAAAAAGTACAATATTTGTCTTTCAAATGTAGTGAAGTTAAAGTCAGAAGTTTCCAAAAAAAAATACTCAAGTAAAGTACAGATACACAAAAAGTGTACTTCGTTACTGTCCACCTCTGATCTTTGCTCTACATCAGGCATGTCCAAAGTCCGGCCTGGGGGCCAATTGCGGCCCGTGTTCAAATTTCCACCAGCCCGCAGCCTCTGTGATAAAATCAATAATAATATAAAATACACGCGTACAAAAAAGCTATTTTATATTTTGCCAGAAGATCGCAGCAGACCTGTGGCCGCACTCTTGCCGCGTGACCCTTGTGTGAACCTTTCCAGCCCATTTCTAAAATGGTGACTGTAACTAAAAAAAGGAAAGTTGACAGCGAGGGCTGCCGCTTCCAGGAGAAGTGGAAATTGGAGTATTTTTTCACTGAAATACGAAACAACTGTGTCTGCCTAATTTGCCAAGAGACTGTGGCTGTTTTCAAGGAATTCAATATCAAGATTCAGCAACATCAATATCAGCTGCCGGTATTACACTGAAAATCAATACAATGCAACGATCAGAGAAGGAAATAAGATCTCATCTCATCTCATTATCTCTAGCCGCTTTATCCTTCTACAGGGTCGCAGGCAAGCTGGAGCCTATCCCAGCTAACTACAGGCGAAAGGCGGGGTACACCCTGGACAAGTCGCCAGGTCATCACAGGGCTGACAGACAACCATTCACACTCACGGTCAATTTAGAGTCCCCAGTTAACCTAACCTGCATGTCTTTGGACTGTGGGGGAAACCAGAGCACCCGGAGGAAACCCACGCGGACACGGGGAGAACATGCAAACTCCACACAGAAAGGCCCTCGCCAGCCCCGGGGCTCGAACCCAGGACCTTCTTGCTGTGAGGCGACAGCGCTAACCACTACACCACCGTGCCACCCAGGAAATAAGATATCAATTATTAATTTCAATACCAGAAGTCTGTATGGTAGTTTCCATAAAATGAAGGAATATCTTAGTCAGTTCAATACTCCATTCAATATAATAGCCATATCAGGAACTTGGATCAATGATGAGATGGGAGTAGATTTTGAGCTAAACGGGTATGAACTTAATTATATCAACAGAAAGAACAAAAGAGGAGGGGGAGTGGCAATATATGTTGATAATAGTTTGGAATATAAAATTAATAATAAAATGACGGAAGCTGTTGATGATTGGATGGAGTGTGTTACAGTAGAAATATGTTGTGAAAAAATGAAAAATATAACGGTGAGCTGTATATACAGATCTCCTGGATCAAGCATAGAAGTTTTTATAGATTGGATGGAAAGTATGTTTATAAAATTGTGGCAGTGGGGGCGTGGTCAAGCGTCGGTCTGTGACCAGAGGGCGGAGTCAGGGAAGGTAAGTGGCAGAATCACTACACCTGATGTGAATTAACCTGTGTTTGTGTGTCTTCCCGGGAGCCGCGCCCTATTTAAGGAAGCGAGTGAGAGCAGAGCGGGCTCTCTCCCGACCAGAACACGTGTGTGTGTATATGTATATGAGTAAACGTGTAGAAGCTGAAAAGCTGACAATAAAAGAGTTATTGAGAACTCAGTACTGGCCTGCCGTGCTTCTGTGCTCCACCCACCTAGAACGCGTGCTACAGTGGTGCCGAAACCCGGGATTGGAGCGCCGAAGCAGAACAGCCCCATGGAGTCCTCCCCTTTTGCTGAGCTGGTCCACGCCCTCGCCACAGACCAGCAAAGCCAGCACCAGGCACTAGTCGCCCTCCGGAAGGAACAGGAACAGCGGTTCGAGGCCCTGGTGCTGGCTCAGCAGGAAGAACGACAGGCATTCCGGCACCTCCTCGCGTCGGCGGGGTCCACCGCCATGGGGCCGTCCCCCTTCACCCTGACGAAGATGGGCCCGCAGGACGACCCCGAGGCCTTCCTCACATTCTTTGAGCAGGTGGCAGAGACCTCGGGGTGGCCGATGGAACAGCGCGCGGCGCGCCTCCTCCCCCTGCTAACGGGAGAGGCGCAGCTGGCCGCGCTACAGCTCCCCGCCGACCGCCGGCTGGCCTATGCGGACCTTCGCCGGGCCGTCTTCCAGAGTGTGGGGCGCACCCCCGAGCAACAACGGCAGCGCTTCCACGCTTTGCGCTTGGAGGAAGTCGGCCAGCTGTTCGCGTTTGGCCAGCAACTCCGGGACGCCTGCGGGCAGTGGTTGAGGGCCGACAACCGTGACGCCGAGGGGATCATCGACCAGGTAGCACTGGAGCAGTTCATCGCGCATCTACCAGCCGGAGCTGCAGATTGGGTCCAGTGCCACCAACCGGCGTCGCTGGATCAGGCAATCGAGCTGGCAGAGGACCATTTGGCGGCTGTCCCGACGGCAGGACAGCAGACAACCTCTTCTCCTCTCTCTCTCCCTCTCCTCCTGGGTCTCCTCCTCGCCCCGTTCCCCCACCGCGGAGGTGGGGGCTGGCCCCACCCCAGCCAGCTTGCCGCACCCGCAGTGCCCTCCCGTTTCTCCCTTCTGTGTCTGTCTCTCCCCCCCCTCAGGTGAGTGAGCCCCAGAGCACCAGTGCAGAGAGGAAGCCCGGGCCGGTTTGCTGGCGCTGCGGGGAGCCGGGCCACCTCCAACAGCAGTGCTCGGTAATGGAGGTGGGTGCGGTGGTTCGGATCCCCGATGCGCCAGGAGCCGCCCTCGATCGGGCCGGAGCGTATCGCATACCGGTGAGTATCCAAGGGGATATGTATCAGGTGTTGGTGGATTCTGGTTGTAATCAGACCTCAATCCACCAAAACCTGGTGCAAGACAAGGCATTGGGGGGAGCACAATTGATGAAGGTGTTGTGTGTGCACGGGGATGTTCACAGCTAGCCTTTAGTGTCGGTCCACATTTTTTTTTGAGGGGAAAAATTTATAGTAAAGGCGGCGGTTAATCCTCGCCTTCCCCACTCAATAATTTTGGGGACTGATTGGTCGGGATTTGGGGAATTAATGAGGCACCTAGTAAAGAGTGGGTCCTGCCGTAGTTTAATAAGGGGAGGTCCCGGTGTCGCATTGGCGGGAGCAGCTGTCACAGAGCCGTCTACGTCAGCTCCGCGTCAGAGTGAGGAGCTGCCGGCTCCTCCTCTCTCTCTTGGGGAATCCCTTGTGGATTTCCCGTTAGAGCAGTCACGAGATGAGACTCTGCGGCATGCGTTTGACCAAGTGAGAATAATCGATGGTCAAACGCTCCAGCCAAATGCCAGCCCGTCCTTCCCCTACTTCGCGATTATGAAGGATAGATTATACCGAGTGACGCAGGATACTCAAACTAAAGAGCGAGTCATGCAGCTTTTGATTCCGAAGAGCCGCCGGGAATTGGTATTCCAGGCAGCTCACTTTAATCCCATGGCTGGACACTTAGGGCAGGATAAAACACTAGCCCGAATAATGGCCCGGTTCTATTGGCCAGGGATTCACTGCGATGTCCGTAGGTGGTGTACGGTGTGCTGTGAATGCCAGTTAGTAAATCCAGCGGCCATTCCAAAAGCGCCTTTGCGCCCTCTACCATTAATTGAGACCCCGTTCGAAAGAATTGGGATGGATCTCGTTGGGCCATTAGATCGGTCAGCACGAGGGTACCGCTTTATATTAGTTCTGGTGGACTATGCAACGCGATACCCGGAAGTAGTGCCTCTTCGCAATATCTCAGCACGCAGTATTGCGGAGGCGCTGTTCCGCATTATCTCCCGAGTTGGAATCCCGAAAGAGATTCTGACTGACCAAGGCACCGCGTTTATGTCACGTACACTAAACGAACTGTATGGGTTGTTGGGTATTAAGCCGATCTGCACCAGCGTGTATCACCCACAAACGGACGGTTTAGTTGCACGGTTCAATCGCACCCTCAAAAATATAATTAAAAAATTCGTAAGTGAGGACGCACGTAATTGGGATAAGTGGCTCAAACCCTTGCTTGTTGTTTTCAGTGCGAGAGGTCCCACAAGCCTCCACGGGGTTCTCCCCATTTGAATTGTTATACGGGCATAAGCCGGTGGCATTCTAGATGTGCTGTGGGAAAATTGGGAGGAGGGACCTTCACAAAGTAAAAATGAAATCCAATACGTTATTGACCTGCGCGCAAAACTCCACACACTCGCCCACCTAACCCAGGAGAATTTGCGGCAGGCCCAAGAACAACAAACCCACCTGTACGACAAGGGTACGCGCCTCAGGGAGTTCGCAGTGGGAGATAAAGTACTCATACTGTTGCCCACATCGAGCTCTAAATTAATTGCCAGGTGGCAAGGACCCTTTGAGGTCACACAGCAAGTCGGGGACGTCGACTATGAGGTGAGGCGAACAGACAGGGGTGGGGCGTTACAGGTATACCACCTCAATCTGTTAAAATGTTGGAGCAAGGAGGTCCCTGTGGTGCTGGTGTCGGTGCTTCCTGAGAAGGTGGAGCTGGGGCCGGAGGTTCAAAAGGGAAAATTGTCATCACCCACCGCTCCGGTCCCCTGTGGAGCCCACCTCTCACCGACCCAGCTTGCGGAGGTCGCCCGGTTGCAAACAGAATTTTCTGACGTGTTCTCACCCCTGCCCGGCCGCACCCACCTCATAGAACACCACATTGAGATGCCCCCGGGGGTGGTAGTGCGCAGCCGCCCTTACAGACTGCCCAAACACAAGAAAAAGGTGGTTCGGGAAGAACTCGAGACCATGCTCGAAATGGGCATTGTCGAGGAGTCCCACAGTGACTGGAGCAGTCCGGTGGTCTTGGTACCCAAGGCCGATGGGTCGGTCCGGTTCTGTGTAGACTATAGAAAAGTCAACGCGGTGTCTAAATTCAACGCGTACCCAATGCCTCGTATTGATGAGTTGCTCGATCGACTAGGCACAGCTCACTTTTACTCGACACTGGATTTAACAAAGGGTTATTGGCAGATCCCCTTGACTCCATTATCCTGAGAAAAAACGGCCTTATCCACACCATTCGGCTTACACCAGTTTGTCACACTTTCTTTTGGGCTGTCTGGGGTGCCCGCTATGTTTCAGCGGCTGATGGATAGGGTCCTTCGCCCCCACGCCACCTATCTCGACAATATCATTATCTATAGTAATGACTGGCCGAGGCACCTCCAACATCTGAGGGCCATCAGGTCGCTGAGGCGGGCGGGCCTCACAGCCAACCTGAAGAAGTGTGCGATTGGGCGGGTGGAAGTACGGTATCTGGGCTTCCACTTGGGCAACAGGCAGGTGTGTCCCCAAATTAACAAGACAGCGGCAATTGCGGCCTGCCCGAGGCCCAAGACCAAAAAGGGGGTGAGACTGTTCCTGGGGCTGGCTGGCTATTATCGGAGGTTTATACCTAATTATTCGGACGTCACCAGCCCGCTGACTGATCTCACTAAAAAGGGGGCACCAGATCTGGTCCAGTGGACGGAGCAATGCCAGCGGGCTTTTTCTGAGGTAAAGGCTGCACTGTGTGGGGGGCCACTGTTACATTCCCCTGACTTTTCTCTCCCTTTTATATTGCAGAAGGACGTGTCAGACAGAGGGCTGGGGGCTGTTTTGTCCCAGGAGGTGGAGGGGGAGGATCGCCCAGTGCTGTATATAAGTCGAAAGCTGTCAGTGTGTGAGGGGCGCTACAGTACCATAGAGAAGGAATGCCTGGCCATCGAGTGGGCGGTCCTCGCTCTCCGTTACTACCTGCTGGGATGCCCTTTCACCCTCTGTTCGGACCACGCGCCCCTCCAGTGTCTCCACCGCATGAAGGATGCCAACGCGCAGATCACCCGTTGGTATCTGGCACTCCAACCCTTTAACTTCAAGGTGGTCCACAGGCCGGGGGCGCAGATGGTTGTGGGGCAGACTTCCTCTCCCGTCGGGGGGGGAGTCAGCTGCGGGCCGGACGGCTGCCTGGCCTGAGTCAGGCGGTGGGGGTATGTGGCAGTGGGGGCGTGGTCAAGCATCAGTCTGTGACCGGAGGGCGAAGTCAGGGAAGGTAAGTGGCAGAATCACTACACCTGATGTGAATTAACCTGTGTTTGTGTGTCTTCCCAGGAGCTGCGCCCTATTTAAGGAAGAGAGCGAGAGCAGAGCGGGCTCTCTCCCGACCAGAACACGTGTGCGTGTGTGTATATGTATATGAGTAAACGTGTAGAAGCTGAAAAGCTGACAATAAAAGAGTTATTGAGAACTCAGTACTGGCCTGACGTGCTTCTGTGCTCCACCCACCTAGAACGCGTGCTACAAAAATCAACAGAGAAGGTCATGTACATCTGTGGTGATTTTAACATCGACCTCTTAAATCATAAGAAACATAAAATGACAGAAGAGTTCATTAACTCAATGTTCAGTATAGGACTGTATCCAACTATTACTAGACCAAGCAGGATCACTTCTCACAGCACCACTTTAATAGATAATATATTTACTAATCTCATCTCATCTCATTATCTCTAGCCGCTTTATCCTGTTCTACAGGGTCGCAGGCAAGCTGGAGCCTATCCCAGCTGACTACGGGCGAAAGGCGGGGTACACCCTGGACAAGTCGTCAGGTCATCACAGGGCTGACACATAGACACAGACAACCATTCACACTCACATTCACACCTACGGTCAATTTAGAGTCACCAGTTAACCTAACCTGCATGTCTTTGGACTGTGGGGGAAACCGGAGCACCCGGAGGAAACCCACGCGGACACAGGGAGAACATGCAAACTCCACACAGAAAGGCCCTCGCCGGCCACGGGGCTCGAACCCGGACCTTCTTGCTGTGAGGCGACAGCGCTAACCACTACACCACCGTGCCGCCCCATATTTACTAATATCCTGGAAAATAATATAGAGAGTGGACTACTATTAACAGACATCAGTGACCACCTACCTATTTTTAATGTATATGACTGTAATTATAGCAAGAAAAAGGATACTAAAAATTATAAATATATAAGAGTGAAAACTGAAGAAACCATGATTGCACTAAAAAATGACTTAATGATACAGGACTGGAAAGTAGTTTATAAAGAAAAAGATGTTGATAAAGCATATGAGGAATTTTTAATAATATTCAATGAACTATATAATAAAAATTGTCCTATAAAGAAATACAGTAATATACATAAATATACAAATAGCCTGTGGGTCACCAAGGGGCTACAAAATGCCTGCAAAAAGAAAAATATATTATACAGACAATTCTTAAAGCATCGAACTATAGAGGCAGAGGAAAAATATAAAAAATATAAAAATAAATTAACTAATATTATGAGGATATGTAAGAAAGACTATTATAATAAATTAGTGGAGAAAAATAAAAACAATATTAAAGGTATATGGACTGTACTAAATGGTATTGTGAGAAATGGATCCAAAACTACAAATTACCCGGAGTGCTACACTGAAAATGATAAGACCATAAATAATATGGAGGATGTGGTGAATGGTTTTAACCAATTCTTTATAAATGTGGGACCAGATTTAGCAGCAAAAATAAAGGAACCCAAGACAACACAATGTGGGGACATAGAAGATATGGGGGACAGAAATCCAAGTACAATTTTTCCAACTGCAACTGATGATGAAGAAATTATGCAAATTGTAAGAAAATGTAAAAACAAAACCTCTGCAGACTGGAATGTTATAGACATATTAACAGTAAAGACAGTTATTGAGGGAATTGTGAAACCACTCACCCACATCTACAATTTATCTTTTCAATCAGGTACATTTCCAGACAAAATGAAAATTGCAAAAGTGATACCATTGTTTAAAACCGGAGATAGACACCATTTCACAAACTACAGGCCTGTTTCTTTACTCCCCCAATTCTCCAAAATACTCAAAAAACTTTTTTCAGATAGACTGGACAAATACATTGAAAAACACAACCTCCTTACGGACAGTCAGTATGGATTCAGAACGGACAGATCAACATCGATGGCACTAATGGAACTAATAGAGGAAATCACAAACTGTATAGACAATAAAAAAATAGCAATCGGAGTATTTGTGGACCTAAAAAAAGCATTCGATACCATTGATCACAGTATATTATTAAGCAAACTAGAAAAGTGTGGTGTTAGGGGAGTTGGGTGGAGCTGGCTGTCGAGCTATCTAAGAAACAGGGAACAGTTTGTGCAGATAGGTGACCATAAATCTGATTTCTTGAACATTACATGCGGGGTACCACAGGGGTCAATATTAGGTCCGAAATTATTCATATTATATATCAATGACATATGTAGAGTTTCGGAAGTACTGAAATTTGTTTTGGTTGCAGACAACACCAATATTTTTTGTTCCGGTGAGAATTTGCAGCAGACTTTGGAGACAATCACAACTGAAATAAATAAACTAAAACTATGGTTTGACAAAAATAAATTATCATTAAATCTAAGCAAAACAAAGATCATGTTGTTTAGGAGACACAAAATAGATTGTAATGTAGAATTGATAAGAGACAATACTAAGGGCCCGTTTACACGAGGACGCTGTCGGGTAAAAACGACTAAATATTTTATCAGAAGTGCCTTTCGTTTACACGGGGACGGCGTTTCCGAGGCTGAAAAACGGATAAAATTGAAAACGCCTTCCAAAGTGGATAAGTTAAAAACGGCCCCCGTTGCATATCCGTCTAAACTACCCAATACGCGAAACTCGGCTCGGATCTGCTCACGTCGGGTACGCGTTTATGTCATACATATGTAATATATTGCACATGCCAACCCGGGAAGTAAGAAAGTAAGTAAAAAAGTAAGAGCATGTCTGATTACATCGATCCAACGGACCTTCAAGCTGCTCTGTGTTTTAATGCAGTAGATGTGTTTTCCTGCTCACCCGCCCGGCTGGAGCTCCTCAGTTTGGTGTCGCCAAGTGACACACACACGCACGCGCGCGCCGCCTATTCAAGCCGCTCATGAAACCATAAACCCGAGACTGAAAACAAAACTAGCAGCCGAACGGGTTTATTTTGCTGAGATGGACACTGCCTTTTCTCTTCACCGAAACAAGAGTGAGTGTTACTTAATAAAGGCAGATTAAAAGAGTTTCAGTTTGCTCCTGCTCCTCCCTCGAGCACTACAGTACCTCAGCCGGACCGGTGTTCTGTAAAGTTATCCTAGCAAGTTCTCATACAGACCGTTTTATTATTTAAAACAAGTCATTACAAATTATTTGACTCGGCCAAAGACTCGACCAATACGCACAAAACATAAAAATTGGCAAATGCGTGAAATTCTCACCGATTTTCTATCAGCCCAGCTGATCGGTGGGACAAAACTACTGTTGAATTTTCCTACCCTCCTGGATTTCGTGCATGTGTAGTAGGCTTGGTAGGATAACTTGACAGAACAGCGACGCAGATGTGCAGATCAGACAAGACGGAAGATGTTGCGCATGCGTGCAGACATAGCGGAGACATTTATGCGTCACCGTATAGACGCAGATTTCCTCCTTGAAAACGGTCGTGTAGACGCGGAAAAAAGTGAGAACGAAAACGGACTTTTGCGTTTTTGTTTTATACCGTCCCCGTGTAAAGTGGGCCTAAGATAGAAATGGTACAGGAAATTAAATTTCTTGGTGTGATTTTGGATCATAAAGTCTGCTGGAAACCTCATGTAGGATACATACGAGCAAAACTGGCAAAGTGCTCGGCAATTCTGTGGGAAACAAAACATATTCTTGATTGCAAATCTTTGCGTACTCTATATTACTCGTTATTTTTGCCATATCTGACTTACTGCGTCAAAGTCTGGGGAAACACCTACAAAACCACTCTGCAGCCGATATGTACAATACAGAAAAGCGCAATAAGGACAATAAACAAAACAGGATACAGAGATCACACAAACCCACTATTCATAAAATCAAACATGTTGAAATTTATGGATCTGGTCAAATTCAGAACAGCACAAATAATGTACAAAGCGAGAAATAATCTATTGCCAAAAAATATACAAGGAATGTTTAGTGAGAGAGAGGGGGGATATAATCTAAAGGGAGACCTAAATTTTAAAAAACCAAAGGTTCGAACAAATATGAAAAGCATGTGTGTATCGAGCTGTGGGGTGACTTTATGGAACAGACTGGAGACAGAAATAAAACAAAGTGCAAATATAAATCTGTTTAAAAAAAGGTACAAAAAATATTTTTAAACAAGTATATGGAAGAGGAAGTATGTTAACGGAGGATGATGAGGGATAAATCTATAAATAGAATAGGGTTGATTGTTATATTAAAACTAACTGAGTATATGGTATATATGGTATATATTTATTTATGGGGATAGTTTATATATTTATATTTACAGGGATAGGTATGTAGTAGATATTTATATTTGTAATTATATATTTATATAGATATTTATGAAGTGTATATATGGTATATAGTATATATATTTTTGTAGTTATATATTTATATAGACATTTATGAAGTGTATATATGGTATGTAGTATATATTTATTTTTGTAATTATATATTTATATAGATATTCATGAACTGTATATATGGTATATATTTTTATAAGGTGTATTAATGTAGTTTGGATTTCGGGGTAATTAAAAAGGGGTGGGAAATTAAAAAAGTATTGTACTTCTTCCCACTCCTTTTTCAAACACTGTGCGGTGTTTTGTAATGTCTTAGCTCTTTATGTTATTATTTTTTTATTTCTCGTTTTCTTTCTTTTGTATGTACAAATAGTTACATACATTTTTATACATGTTCGAAATAAATAAATTCATTCATTCATTCATGAGGCACTACCAGATGAAACATGCTACATCTCAATATCACCCTTCACATTAGTGCAGCCAAGTTATTTGTTTAGTATTCTGAGGTGAATAAATTCTAAAATCTCAGTGAATTTATTTTTTTTTTTTGTGATGATCAAAACCGGGGGCGGCACAGTGGTTAGCACTGTCGCCTCACAGCAAGAAGGTCCGGGTTCGAGCCCCGTGGCCGGCGAGGGCCTTTCTGTGTGGAGTTTGCATGTTCTCCCCATGTCCGCGTGGGTTTCCTCTGGGTGCTCCGGTTTCCCCCACAGTCCAAAGACATGCAGGTTAGGTTAACTGGTGACTCTAAATTGACCGTAGGTGTGAATGGTTGTCTGTGTCTATGTGTCAGCCCTGTGATGACCTGGCGACTTGTCCAGGGTGTACCCTGCCTTTCACCCGTAGTCAGCTGGGATAGGCTCCAGCTTGCCTGCGACCCTGTAGAAGGATAGAGATAATGAGATGAGATGATCAAAACCACAGTTTTGAATATGCACTGAGTTTTTTCAATCCATATATCATTTGTTCTTTCATTTTTCAATTGACAATTAAACCGGGTCTCGTAAACCTGACAAATTAAATATTAAATCCAAATTCGGTCCGGCAGCACGTTTTTCTATTACTTATTTTTGATCTGAGTCTAAAATTGAAATAATGAAAAACACGGCCTTTTTCATTTTTGATATCCAATTCAAAATCAAATAACATATTTTCGTTTTTTGATTTTTGATTGTCAATTGAAAAACGAAAGAACGAGTGATACACGGATTCATATGGCCCTCAATGTTTTGTATTAGGGTGCCCTCACTTTCATAAAATCTGATGCATTTTTGTTTGGGTGTTCCTTTTCACCAATAAAGACATCCTGTAAAATTTTTTGACCATATTCAAAAGTCTAATGGTGGCACCATGAGGTTCATTTTTTGCCAAAAAACGCTTATTTTATGTTTTCGCGTAAGGTTTGAATCACAATGTTGGACTCCATTTATTGATTTCTTGTGACCCGGAGATCATGTTAAGAACCTTTGCAAGGGGTTGAGAAGCATTAATGTGATTCATAATACATTTGTATTGTTTAAAAGTAGTTGAACAATGATTCAATGAACAGCTAAAACTCAAACTGTGCTTGATAATATATTTAGAATATGTACTAAAAATGTGCATCTAAGATATTTGGTATACTCTATAAGGTGCCATAATGTTTCATGAAAAGTGATCGAAATTTTGTCATAAAAGTCATAAAATAGCAGCTTTTTCTATAACTTTGAGCTCCTGGTGCCACCATTAAACTTTTGAATTTTGTCAAAATATTTCACCCAGTGTGTTTTCTTACCAAACGGAACTTAAAAACAAAAATGCATCATGATCGGAGGAACTTTTCATTTTTAGAGTGCAACTGATGCACCCTATTTTGTACTTATGAATAAGATAATTGTTAGTGTTATTTTCCTGTTCACATGTCTTGAATTTAGAAGTTTACAGTGAGCATTTAATAGATATATGTTATTTACCAGCTGGGAGGTCCGTATCGTGAAATACCGTGACCAAGGTCTTGAAAGTACTGAGCAAGGCCCTCTGGGCCGAGGTCAGTATTCAAGGCCGAGGTCACGGTATTTCACCATATAGACCAACCTTAAGCTGGTAAATAATATCTCATCTCTAGCCGCTTTATCCTGTTCTACAGGGTCGCAGGCAAGCTGGAGCCTATCCCAGCTGACTACAGGCGAAAGGCGGGGAACACCCTGGACAAGTCGCCAGGTCATCACAGGGCTGACACATAGACACAGACAACCATTCACACTCACATTCACACCTACGGTCAATTTAGAGTCACCAGTTAACCTAACCTGCATGTCTTTGGACTGTGGGGGAAACCGGAGCACCCGGAGGAAACCCACGCGGACACGGGGAGAACATGCAAACTCCGCACAGAAAGGCCCTTGCCAGCCACGGGGCCCGAACCCGGACCTTCTTGCTGTGAGGCAATAGCGCTAACCACTACACCACTGTGCCGCCCGTTAAATAATATATTTATTTTTTTCTTTACCAAATTCTAACAGAAAACGAGAGCGCCCAAAAGGGAAAACCGAGCCGAGTCGCCATTTTGAATCCTCATTCACGGCTGTAATGCAAATGGCTTCCTCCTCAGTATACAAGTGCACTTCCATGGCAGGAAAAAAACTATATTTTGCCACCTATGTAGTCCCCTATTTATACAAAATTGAGTCATTCAGGATTCAGCCATGTTTTTGCTCGGTGTAACAGTTACAGGTTTTTAGCTTTCTCCTGAAATGTTTTCTTTTATTTCTTCTTCCTCAGGGTAGTAAAACTCGCTTTCGCTGTGAAGACTGTCGTTATCGCTATCCATGCTGTAAAATTAACGCTATTCTCCTGAGAAATGCGAAAATAAATGTTGACAAAAATTCCTACTATGTTTGTTGTTGTTGTGAACGAGCGAGTCGCCAGAGGTCCGTAACCGGGGTCCGTACCGTAGGATACGGACCCGCTCGCCAGCCAATCAGAGCGGAGGATTTGATGGAAACCGGACCGCGAAAAAAATAATGAATAATATGTAATGTTTCAAATGAACCTAGATATGTTTAATCTTCCCGAAAGTTTTTTTTTTTCCTGAGTCAGACTTTTTCTTCATTTTATGTAGTCTTCAAATATGAAAGGCAGAGTGATTTTGGTAAAAACTTGTTTAGATTTATTTGTGTTCTATGTGAAAAAATGAAAAGTATGCCATTTGCAATAAAAAAATTCATTAAATAATTCATTTGCATTTAATGTTAATGATTCAAAGAATGTCAGGCTGAATGGTCGGCCCTCACACATTTTCACCTCACCAAATCTGGCCCTCTTTGCAATAAGTTTGGACTAGGGTGACCAGATTTCCCGAGTCTAAAACCGGGACACTTTGCGTGTGACTGTGATACTCGTGCACGCACATGCGTTTTGATGTAAACATGCGCCGGCTCAGACACGTGCTTTTATAATTTTGTAGAAGTCACTTTTATCAACATTTCAGAGAATAAAGTATTTTCTTGTTATCTACATGCACTTCTATCACAATTCAGTTAAAGTAAGAAAATCAGACAACAGATGTGATGATAGGGAATAGGCCAACAGCCTACATTTCAACTGATTTATTTCACCTTTGTGAAAACACCAAGAAAATGTATTGTTTGCATATTAACATCAACATTTTATGCGATTAACTTGTTTTTTAAACAATAGGCTATGCATTGTAACAGGAAGGAGCGCATGAGCCTAATCGTTGTCACCTCTGAACCTTTACCCAAAATGCCTCTGTTTAATCTTAACCAGTGTCGACTATTAACTAGTTTGAAAACGTGAACCTTGAGTTGACAACAGCATCAAACAAGTCAAGACAATCTGTGATACAGATTAAAGACAGATGAAAGACAACAAAAATGTTTCAGAAACACAGCCACCCAACCCACCCACCCTAAAGAAGATGCCATTTTATTGCATATAATTACATGATGAGTGAATTTGCTCCAGTAGCTCTTTATTGCCCGAGAGCCTGCTGTGAAACTGTGATCAAGTATCGTCGAAATTAACCCGGGTAATGAGCAAGGCTTCAAGAGTAGCCTTCTCTCATCAGTCCAGGTGTTGCTCATGAGTGAAAATATTCGCTCAACTGGAGCATTGGTGCCAGGTAGGCAAACTGGCAAAGCTGGCTGACATTGCTGTAAGGAATCTCCCTACTCTTGAAGTGCGCGAACAACATCTCCGCCCAGCGCTCATCTGTGCGGCATTGTCGCCTAGTAGGTGACAGCCGCTAGCGAAAAAAACGTTATAACGCGGCCTCTATATTGCAACATTATACAAATAGATACATTGTAAGGTTAACTGAGCACACACGCACATTGATGCTGAATTGCTAGAAGCTTTATTGACATTTCGTTGGGTACGTTCACACTGCAAGCTGAAGTGACTCAAATCCGATTTTTTCGCCCATATGTGACCTGTATCCGATCTTTTATTGACAATATGAACGACACAGATCCGATTTTTTCAAATCCGACCCAGGCCGTTTGGATATGTGGTCCTAATTCCGATTCCTATCCGATCTTTTCATATGCGAACCGCCAGGTCGCATTCATCCGACTTACACGTCATCAACAAGCCACAAACGTCACTATTCTGCGCTGAAGTAGGCGGCGGGTCTCTCAAAAAAAGTTACAACAACATGGCTTTGATGTTCCTTTGAACGGAGGTTGCAGTCACTACCCCGCAGAACGCCTGAGCCAAAACCCTTGCCCTCTTTCTTCTCAACCTCCTCCTTAACATCAGGCTATTGTGCATGTTCTGGCTCCGTCGCAACAACAACTGCATCATCGCCAGGTACTCCATGCTGGCTACTGTCATACACAGGAAACTTTAGGTTACTTCCATAAACACTGGCCATGCTCACTGCGTGTGACGTCGTCGTATCCTGCAATGCACATGCGGAACACTTTTAGGTCGCTTTTCGTTCATACTGAGGATCACATACAAGTCGCATATATTTGTTAATGTGAACGACCTCACAAAAAAATCGGATTTCACAAAAAAATCGGAATTGAGCATTAAGCCTTGCAGTGTGAACGTGATCGCTGTAACCGGGACAGTGTTTGGTGTAAACCGGGGCATTTCAGCGTCCCGACGGACCTTTGTCGGGACTGGGGACACGCAACTCAAAATCGGGACTGTCCCGGTCAAACCGGGACGTCTGGTCACGTTAGTCTGGACACCCCTGCTCTACATCGTTTATTTGCATGTACCTGAGATCTTTGCTCACTATTGTATAAATATATCTCAAAAATTCTGATTATTTCTTTAATTCTGTGCTTGTATGAAGGATTGTAAACACATAGCCTGCTGTTCTTGTTAAAAAAATACAATAAAAATGAACAGAAAGTCATGGAAAGTGTCACCACAGGCTTCTTCTAGGTTAGTTAGCTAATTTCCATGTTAGCATCGAGGACACTTCAGTCCTCTCATTCAGCCATGTTGGTTTACTTTGAAAAAGAAATTGGCGGCCATTTTGAATCGATGGTGTGCAGGTTGCTGCTTGCTTCACATATCACAACAACAAACATTAAAATCCAAGAAGGAAATTCGTGTGTCGTGTTTATATATGAATTATAGTTATAATTATCGGCTACATGATTGTTATTATAGTTAAGTTTTAAAATGGCTGATGAAAGCATATTTAAACTCTTAATCAAGTTGACTCAGGATGGACATCTGTGTAAGATTAAACAGAAAATACAGGAAATTAGTGAAATTAAACAGTCTATAAATGCCCATTTGGGGAAATCTGGAGACACTCTGTTGCATTATGCTGCCAGGCATGGACATTTAGATATTGTGAAGTATTTTATTGAGGACATGGAAATGGACGTTGAACTGTATAATAATGATTATAAACGAGCTTTACATGAAGCTTCTTCCATGAGTCACGAGCAATGTGTTCGGTATCTGATCGATAAAGGAGCAAAAATTGACTGTCTGAAGAAGGCAGACTGGTAAGTTAAACGTTATAATAATTTTTGAAGTTGATTAAAGCTGCTTTTTCCATTGCTTTTCGTGTACTAGTGACTGGATCCTTTCAATGAGTCGAATCATTTGTTCAGCTCACCGACTGAATCAACTCCCAAACGTCCATTTTCAAACCGAATATTATATGACCAGCATTGTCCGTATTACATTAACTGTGGCAAATATTTTTGAAAAGACGTTTCTAGGGAAACATAAAATTACGCTGCAAGAGTAATAGTACAGTAATATCTACCAAAAATTGCTGGTGTTTCCGAGTCGACTCTGGACAGTGAGTTGAAGGGAATTGGTTCAAAAGATTCGGATCCGTTTATGCTGTGATATAGGGTAATGCAGAACTACCCGTCATGCCCTTCGATAGCTCAGTTGGTAGAGCGGAGGACTGTAGAGGTGCAAGCTGACATCCTTAGGTCGCTGGTTCGAATCCGGCTCGAAGGAGGCAATGTTTTTTGTTTGTTTTTTTTATTTTAATCAGCTTCATAGTTTGTTTTCTTACATCACAATAAACAACATCCACATAAACACTAGTCACAGGTATTAGTTAGGCAGTATTTGTTTTTATTTTTTTCTCGGTGCATCAAATCCTGCGCTCTGATTGGCTGGCGAGCGGGTCCGTATCCTACGGTACGGACCCCGGTTACGGACCTCTGGCGACTCGCTTGTTCGCAACAACAACAAACATAGTAGAATTTTTTGTCAACATTTATCTTTTTTTTAATAAGATTTATTTCTAAGATTATCAAAAATTTTATAAATTTTTGCCAGCATTTCTCAGGAGAATAGCATTAATTTTACAGCATGGATAGCGATAACGACAGTGTTCACAGCGAAAGCGAGTTTTACTACCCTGAGGAAGAAGAAATAAAAGAAAACATTCCAGAAGAAAGCTAAAAACCTGTAACTTGCTAACGCCGAGCAAAAACATGGCTGAATCCTGAATGATTCCTATTGCCTCGGTCACAACCAGCTGTACATGCTCCTACAGCCGGTCTACATGCAAAAAACGCAAGAAACGCACGGAGGGCGCGCGTGTGACGTGCTGATTTTCGAGCCGTAAACTGGCCGCAGACCGGCCGCAGAGGTTCTTTGTCATGTCAAACAAACTCTACGGGCGCTTACGTTTTTTTCAGGTTGCAAGACAAACTTACGGCCAACGTGCGTCTTTCTCCACGAACAAAAAAAAAACGCAGCGATTTGGGAAACGCCAAAAATCGCACGGCCAAAAAATCGTATGTCCAGTTGTGACCTAGGCTTATTTGTATAAATAGGGGACTACATAGGTGGCAAAATGTAGGGTTTTTTTCCTGCCATGGAAGTGCACTTGTATGCTGAGGAGGAAGCCATTTGCATTACAGCCGTGAACGAGGATTCAAAATGGTGGCTCGGCCCGGTTTTCCCTTTCGGGCGCTCTCGTTTTCTGTTAGAATTTGGTAAAGAAAAATATAAATATATTATTTACCAGCTTAAGGTCGGTCCGTATGGTGAAATACCGTGACCTCGGCCTTGAATACTGACCTCGGCCCTGAGGCCTTGCTCAGTACTTTCAAGACCTCGTCCACAGTATTTCATGATACGGACCTCCCAGCTGGTAAATAACATTTATATATTTGGAGGCTACTTTGCAAAATTTGCCAAGTCTTGTTTTTGGTAATAATTTACAAGTTCAAATATAAATTCATAAATCTGGCAAAGGTGGACAGTAACAAAGTATGTTCACTTGAGTACTGTACTTAACTACACTTCTTGAGTATCTGTACTTTACTTGATTATTATTTTTTTGGAAACTTATGACTTTAACTTCACTAGATTTGAAAGACAAATATTGTACTTTTCATTCCACTACATTTCTAGCAAGTTCCTCGTTACTTGTTACTATGAAGTGACTGTTTTGACCTCTGCCAAGGAGGTCGGTAGCGTTGGTTTGTTTGTTTGTTTGTTTTTGTTTGTTGGTTTGTCTGTTAGCAACATTACGGAAAAAGTAATGAACGTATTGCTCTGAAATTTTTTCCAGAGGTGTGACTGGGCACAAGTAACAATCCATTCAATTTTGGCGGTGATCCGGATCACCTTCTGGATCCCAGATTTTTTTAAAGGATTAATTTTTCCCCATTTAAATTAATTTTGCGTCGCGCGCCCAAACAGATTTTTCCTTCTGTAGGCCAAACCGTAAGGTGTAAAGTCATAAAACTTGGTACACTGATAGAGGAGTGGACCCTGTTTGATTTCGTCAAGTTTCATGTTGGTACGTCTCACGCTCTAGCGCCACCAACTGATCACAGTCGTACATGTGTTCATGCATGTAACTTTTGATCCATATGTCCGATTTTTATAACTCTGGTGCCGTTGGAATCCTTGGAGGTGGACGATTCCAACGCACCCTATGAGGTCATTCTCCGCCAATTAGATTTTCCTCCATTTTGAATTTTGTCCAAAGTGAAGGTAGAGTGACCCTGGCCGCATGTTTTGTCCGATCATCACGAAACTTGGTACACATGATCTCCAGTCCATGCCTAATGAATGATATTCCTTTCGCTGTCATACGTCGAAGCATTCGCCCATGGCAGCCAATCAAAATCGATGGCGACACCACCAAACAGGAAGTGAGCTCATATCACGGAAACGCTTTGACGTATCAAGACCATATTTAGTGGCATGACTTTGGATACCATCCAAACTACCCTCATCAAATATGGTGTCATTTGGCCACTAGGGGGCGTCACAATTAGCAAAAACGTATTTTGGCTCATATCTCAGAAACGCTTTGACGTATCAAGACCATATTTGTTGAGATGACTTTGGGCACCAGTTCACGTACCCTCATCAAATTTGGTGTCATTTGGCCACTAGGGGGCGCCACAATGAGCAAAAACATGTTTTGGGTCATATCTCTTTACGGATTTAGAATTACATCTAAATTTTCATGTTAGTGATGCTCTGGGATGTCCCTGTAAAGAGCCTTGCCAGCCTGTCATCTCCGTATGAGAATCCGCCTTGTGTCTTGGCCAAACTTTCGCGTGTTGACACAAAACTTGTCGTGTGGGCGTGCGGTCGCCTCTCTTGCCGGGTCGCCATGGCGGCGTGCCTGAGCAAGCACACTTTCGCATTTTCTCCGGAAGTGCATTCTAGTTATTATTATTACCTCCGCCAAGGAGGTTATGTTTTCGGTAGCGTTGGTTTGTTTGTTTGTTGGTTTGTCCGTTAGCAACATTACGGAAAAAGTAATGAACGGACTGCTCTGAATTTTTTTTCCAGAGGTGTGACTGGGCACAAGTAACAATCCATTAAATTTTGGCGGTGATCCGGATCACCTTCTGGAACCCGGATTTTTTTAAAGGATTCTTGGCGGAGGTCTGCGCTCTCCGAGTGCTTTTCTAGTTTTCTTTTCTAAAATGTGAATGTTTTTTTCGCAGGTGACACTGAGACAGCCTATCAATAATCACTAGGGTCACGTCACATCCATAGACTGTATCAAATCAAGTTCACTTATTTCTCAGCAGCATTATTTAACATGATCGGTTGATGGCAGAATGGAAGGAGGCGGTTCTTCTGGAGAACGCACACACCCATGGCTTTAAATAGAACCCATGTTTCAGTTTTCTGAAAGGATTAAAGATACATTTCGTTTTAAAAGTTTGCTTTGTTTGCTGAAAACGAACCACATCGCAGCCTACAAAAACTCGCCGTCTGACCTGTGTTGAGGGATATAAACATTTTATTCCAAGAGAAAGCTTGCAACGAAGTCATCTGAGCTTTTAGAGCTAGCGATAATGTTGCAATAGCTATGCAGTCTGGTTAGTCAAATGACTTTCTATGGATTTTCCTGCCAAGTTGCCATCGCCTTGTCCACGGCTAATGTTAACACACAGCTAGTTAACTTGGACACTGTTAGTTAGCATGTAAAAACAGAGTTACGCTAAGATGAATAACGTTAACTTATCTGAAGTCCTTTCAGAAATGTTTTAGCATAATCTTGCCAAATAAACAAAATGTAGAAATGTTTCTTTTCTAGTAGCGTTAGCTACCCAGTATGATTTCAAGATTGAAAAGAGTTTGCTAGCATCAGATGGAGTTTCACTGACTAGCTACGTAGCTTAACATTAAACCACCATGATGGCACAGCATGCGTTCATTTTGTGAATCCACATTTCTGTCCTTGGTAGCGGCATTCTGTATTGTAAGCGTTGTGGCAATAATACAACAATGCATTGACGGAAAATGTACTTTTAATACTTAAGTATTTTTAAAAGCAAGTACTTTAACTTGAGTAAAAATTCGACTGTACAACTTTTCACTTGTATCGGAGTAACATTTGACTGGTGGGATCTGTACTTTGACTTAAGTAATGAAGTTGGGTACTGTGTCCACCTCTGAAAGCTGGACTTGTTGTTATGTTTGTAGGCTGCTGTTTCATAGTTAATTATGCAGGGGAACTTTGCGCATAAAAAGAGCCCTGAAACCACATCGGAAATTGGTATAAAAGTATTACATCATTAATATGCAATTATTATATCTATAATCAGTGTTATTTGTGGCACACAACCTTTTCACTCAGGTCAAAAGCATGGTTCGTACATTAGATACCCATTTAACCCTAAAAGGACCTAAACTACTGAGTGGGATCAGTTCGAACCTCAGAGGTGGTGTGGTGTGCTGCTCAGTCTATTCAACCGACATAACTTTTTACTTTTAGGAGTTTGTTACTCTATAGATTCTTTATCTAAAAGTATGTTTGTTTCAATGGGCGGCACGGTGGTGTAGTGGTTAGCACTGTCGCCTCACAGCAAGAAGGTCCGGGTTTGAGCCCTGTGGCCGGTGAGGGCCTTTCTGTGCGGAGTTTGCATGTTCTCCCTGTGTCCGCGTGGGTTTCCTCCGGGTGCTCCGGTTTCCCCCACAGTCCAAAGACATGCAGGTTAGGTTAACTGGTGACTCTAAATTGACCGTAGGTGTGAATGTGAGTGTGAATGGTTGTCTGTGTCTATGTGTCAGCCCTGTGATGACCTGGCGACTTGTCCAGGGTGTACCCCGCCTTTCGCCCGTAGTCAGCTGGGATAGGCTCCAGCTTGCCCACGACCCTGTAGAACAGGATAAAGCGGCTAGAGATGATGAGATGAGATGAGATGAGATGTTTGTTTCAAGATTGATGAAAAAAAGTGTTTAACAAGGTGACATGTCTGTGAAGATTCTCAGTCATCCAGGTCATAGTAAACTGTGAGTGGTAAAAGAGAGCAACTGGATTTGCTTGAATTCCCAACAAGAGGAGCCAGGATGGTGGCTAGGTGTTTGGCAATGTTATAGGTGACAGAGTTTATCCTGCTGATGATAGGTCTGAGTGGAGCTCCTTCCTTGTGAATCTTGGGGAGTCCGTATATGAGAGGAACGGCTTCCCCAGGGTACAATCTGTACTACAGAGATCGGTTGATGGCTTGGTCCTTTTCTAGTTGTTGCAGGCAGCTAACAACTTTCTTTTTGTAACAACTGGTGGGGTCTCGCCTCAAGGTTTCATAGGTGGTTGTGTCGCTGAAGAGACTGGTCATCCTGGAGTGGTAGTCCGCTGTGTTTAGCACCACTGTGCATCTCCCTTTGTCAGCAGGAAGGATGGTGATGTTCCGGTCTCTTTGAAGCAATGTAAGAGCCCTCCTTTCTTGGCTGGTGAGGTTGGAGGGGGGTGCTTTTGCACTGGGCAGAGCAGCTGATATCTTCAGTCTAAGGTGTTCTGCCTCTGTATTGGTCAGATTGTTGTTTCTGATGGCTGACTCTGTGGCTGTGATGAGGTCTACCACTGGTATCCGCTCTGGTGAAACTGCAAAGTTAAGTCCCTTGGATAAAACATCTTTCTCTGGTTGGGTGAGTACCCTGTCGGATAAGTTCTTCACCCATTTCTCTTCTATGTCCGGTTGTGTAGCCTGGTCAGATTTCTTCCTCCAAGTCAGCACTTCTGTCCTGCTGGAGGAGGTGGTTTTAGACAGCAATGTTTGAAATTTGCACATCTGTCGTTCCTTGCCTTGCCTTCTCAGCGAACTCAGAGACTCGTTCCAAAACTTCACTGGGAAGAAGTACTGTCAACTCTTCAAACATCAGTTCAGTCCTGTTCTGGAGAGCATCGATGGTGAAATGTACTTGTCTCACTCTCTCGTTGAGAAGCTGAGCAATTCCAGCGTTATGGACGTGACACTTGAACTCAAAATGGCAACAAATGACCCAGTGCATGTTTTATCGTCTCCCAGTATTTAAACAGGTGTTGCATATTTTAAGGCTGTACCATACTGGAGAAGTGATAGAACAAGAACAATTCCCATAGTACATCTCGGGCATGCCAGAAAATGCCAATAAAAGATGCGTTATGGATGTGACAGAAAAAGTATCACTTTTCTTGGATGACTGTACATTTTTATCAAACTCTGTGAAATTGTAAACCTAATGTCGAAATGGAGAGATCCATTTGATAGAGGGGTCCAAGGTGAATATTAAAAAATCTTTGTTTAAAATATTTTGTATTTCATGCAGAGTTTCGGAAGGAAAAGTCAGCGTTATGGATGTGACGAAATTCCGTTATGGATGTGACGCGTCTGAAATAGACATGGCATATGTTTAGAAAATCAGCAATTTAACCACCATAACCCTTTGAAAAACTCTCTAAATATCAGCTAAAACTACCAAAGTTCTTAAATAATATTTAGGATGGCTATTGTTTTGCTGTTTTGTGGATTTTAGCATACATTTCTGTGGCTTGTGGCAATAATACAGAATTGTACATGATCAAAGTTGATTTTAGCTTGGGTTTTACATTATAAGAAAGAAAGACTGACAGTGACATATTAGGTTGGTTACAAATTGGTTCAACTTATTCACATCTGTAAAATACAGGCCTAGGTGAGATCTCTGGGAGTGGTTTTGATGTATTACATGCTGCTTTATTTTTGCATGGTGAGGTTGACATTTACATGGAATTGCCCAGCTGCTTCTGGGCTTTCTGGAGGATTATTTCAGCTCTGTGTCCTTTGACGGTTGAATACAGGCGTAGGCTAGTGGGGATAATGTTGGATTGTCGGCATCTCAAGCAAGTCCAGTTGCTCTCTTTTACCACCCACAGTTTCACAAGGTGACTGATTTTCTGTTGGGGTCCCATAACTCTGAGATTTGTTGCGAAAATATTTCAGCAAGTTAGTCGCTTTTTTGTGTATCTATCTTTGCCTATGTGTACGTTTGCATGCTTGTCTCAGACGTCTGCCATAATTAAGAATATAACTCTTTCTTACAAACTGTAGATAACTAGTGAACCTGTTAGTTATAGAGTTACTGAAATGTCTGATGCTTGCACTCTCCATACACAACCACGTACCACAACGGATTCCTCATCCTTGCACAGATCCTGTAAATATGCTTTGTGCTAATATGCTAATTCTTAATAATGCTTATATTTTTTTATAAGACAAAATTTGAAACCGGCACGGTGGTGTAGTGGTTAGCGCTGTCGCCTCACAGCAAGAAGGTCCGGGTTCGAGCCCCGTGGCCGGTGAGGGCCTTTCTGTGCGGAGTTTGCATGTTCTCCCCGTGTCCGCGTGGGTTTCCTCCGGGTGCTCCGGTTTCCCCCACAGTCCAAAGACATGCAGCTTAGGTTAACTGGTGACTCTAAATTGACAGTAGGTGTGAATGTGAGTGTGGATGGTTGTCTGTGTCTATGTGTCAGCCCTGTGATGACCTGGCGACTTGTCCAGGGTGTACCCCGCCTTTCGCCCGTAGTCAGCTGGGATAGGCTCCAGCTTGCCTGCGACCCTGTAGAACAGGATAAAGCGGCTAGAGATAATGAGATGAGATGAAAATTTGAAACCTGTCAAATATAATATTTCGAATTCGTTTTTTACTTATTCATTAATACGGAATATCAAATGATAGAGTTCATTGCGTCATAAACATGTGGACACATTTGAAGGTAGCTTAATATGCATGCTCTTAGAAAACGCTCATTCTGCTTTATTTCTGGTCATAATACGTGTTACCAATAACTGCTTTTATCTTCGTGTTTTGTGTTTGAATCCTTAGGCAAAGTGTGACTTCTTGATGTAGTTTGGATATAAAAAAAAACTGCTAGCAGCTTAGTAATAAATGGATCACAGAAATTTCTGAAATGAGAGATTGTGAGCTGAGTTCTGGAATGTAGACAAGCTATAAATATTCTCAAGTTCTGTAGCAATAGTGTCAAATATTTCCGGCTTTTTTATTTTCTGTATTTACTTAAATGTTAAACTTAAGTTGATAATCTCATCTCATTATCTCTAGCCGCTTTATCCTTCTACAGGGTCGCAGGCAAGCTGGAGCCTATCCCAGCTGACTACGGGCGAAAGGCGGGGTACACCCTGGACAAGTCGCCAGGTCATCACAGGGCTGACACATAGACACAGACAACCATTCACACTCACATTCACACCTACGGTCAATTTAGAGCCACCAGTTAACCTAACCTGCATGTCTTTGGACTGTGGGGGAAACCGGAGCACCCGGAGGAAACCCACGCGGACACGGGGAGAACATGCAAACTCCGCACAGAAAGGCCCTCGCCGGCCCTGGGGCTCGAACCCAGGACCTTCTTGCTGTGAGGCGACAGCGCTAACCACTGCACCACCGTGCCGCCCCGTTAGTAAACTGGTAATTAAAAAAAAAAATACAGATGTTATAATGGACTTAAGTGATACGGATATATGATTTTATTTTTTCATGTTTTTACATGCGATATTTAGCATTTCCTTTTTTTGGTGAAAATGGTGATTGCGGACATTACAACAAGTAAAAATAATTTGTTTGGGATGTAAATAAAGGGTTAATACTGAGAAACAAGACTTGGCAAATTTTGCAAAGTAGGTTACATATGGGCGGCATGGTGGTGTAGTGGTTAGCGCTGTCGCCTCACAGCAAGAAGGTCTGGGTTCGAGCCCCGTGGCCGGCGAGGTCCTTTCTGTGTGGAGTTTGCATGTTCTCCCCGTGTCCGCGTGGGTTTCCTCCGGGTGCTCCGGTTTCCCCCACAGTCCAAAGACATGCAGGTTAGGTTAACTGGTGACTCTAAATTGACCGTAGGTGTGAATGTGAGTATGAATGGTTGTCTGTGTCTATGTGTCAGCCCTGTGATGACCTGGCGACTTGTCCAGGGTGTACCCCGCCTTTCGCCCGTAGTCAGCTGGGATAGGCTCCGGCTTGCCTGCGACCCTGTAGAACAGGATAAAGCGGCGAGAGATGATGAGATGAGATGAGATGAGGTTACATATGCTCCCTGATTCATCTCATCTCATTATCTCTAGCCGCTTTATCCTTCTACAGGGTCGCAGGCAAGCTGGAGCCTATCCCAGCTGACTACGGGCGAAAGGCAGGGTACACCCTGGACAAGTCGCCAGGTCATCACAGGGCTGACACATAGACACAGACAACCATTCACACTCACATTCACACCTACGGTCAATTTAGAGCCACCAGTTAACCTAACCTGCATGTCTTTGGACTGTGGGGGAAACCGGAGCACCCGGAGGAAACCCACGCGGACACGGGGAGAACATGCAAACTCCGCACAGAAAGGCCCTCGCCGGCCCTGGGGCTCGAACCCAGGACCTTCTTGCTGTGAGGCGACAGCGCTAACCACTGCACCACCGTGCCGCCCCGTTAGTAAACTGGTAATTAAAAAAAAAAATACAGATGTTATAATGGACTTAAGTGATACGGATATATGATTTTATTTTTTCATGTTTTTACATGCGATATTTAGCATTTCCTTTTTTTGGTGAAAATGGTGATTGCGGACATTACAACAAGTAAAAATAATTTGTTTGGGATGTAAATAAAGGGTTAATACTGAGAAACAAGACTTGGCAAATTTTGCAAAGTAGGTTACATATGGGCGGCACGGTGGTGTAGTGGTTAGCGCTGTCGCCTCACAGCAAGAAGGTCTGGGTTCGAGCCCCGTGGCCGGCGAGGTCCTTTCTGTGTGGAGTTTGCATGTTCTCCCCGTGTCCGCGTGGGTTTCCTCCGGGTGCTCCGGTTTCCCCCACAGTCCAAAGACATGCAGGTTAGGTTAACTGGTGACTCTAAATTGACCGTAGGTGTGAATGTGAGTATGAATGGTTGTCTGTGTCTATGTGTCAGCCCTGTGATGACCTGGCGACTTGTCCAGGGTGTACCCCGCCTTTCGCCCGTAGTCAGCTGGGATAGGCTCCGGCTTGCCTGCGACCCTGTAGAACAGGATAAAGCGGCGAGAGATGATGAGATGAGATGAGGTTACATATGCTCCCTGATTATATATACTAATTAAACCACAGTGCTGTTGAATTGTCTAATCTGATTTGGGAAGGGGTTGATTAATTTTCTCTAACAGCAGCTCTGATTGTCGACATTTTAATTTTTAAATTTTTTAAATTTAATGTCTTATATAAGACCTCCTTGATAGCTTGACGGACAAAGTGAGGCAAGAGTCACCATGGAACATGATGTTTATAGATGATATTGTGATATGTGGTGAAAGTAGAAAGGAGGTTTGGAGAGATGGAGGTATGCATTGGAATGAAGAGGAATGAAGGTGAGCAGTAGCAAAACAGAATACATGTGCATCAACGAGAATGGGGATGAGAGTGTAGTGAAGATGCAAGGAGTAGACGTAAAGAAAGTTGGTGAATTCAAGTACCTGGGGTCAACTGTGCAGGAAAATGGGAGCTACGATAGTGAGGTGAGAAAGAGAGTGCAGGCAGGGTGGAGCAGTTGGAGAAGGATTTCAGGAGTCATTTGTGATAGGAAAGTCCCAGCGAAAGTGAAAGGTAAGATGTATAAGACAGTAGTGAGACCAGCTGTGATGTACGGATTGGAGACCGTACCCTTAACGAAGAGACAGGAGGCAAAGCATGTTGGAAGGAGAATGTTGAGGATGGAGCTCCCAGGCACACGAAAACGAGGAAGGCCAAAGAGGAGATACATGGATGTGGTGAGAGAGGACATGAAAGTGGCAGGTGTAGCAGAGAAGGATGCGGAAGACAGGGAGCAATGGAGACGAAAGATCCGCTGTGGTGACCCCTAATCGGGAGCAGCCAGAAGAAGAAGATATAGTAAGACCTCCTTGATATAATGATATATTTGATATTTATCTATTATAGAGCGGCGGCTACAATTATCGACACCTTAACAATCTTTCGGCTGTTGCAAAAGTAGAAAAGATTTTCAATATGTAAATTGTTCATGAATAATTACTCAAACTTCCACTGGAAAAAAAAAAAAAAGAGTTGATTCCTGATTACTTAGCGTATCAGATTACGTGACACTGTTCCACAATTATTGACATCCAGATGACTATTTATATTAAAAAAAAACAGTATGTGGTATTAAATTAATAAAACAGTTTTTATTTAAAATTTGTTTTACATAGACTTGTATTTAGTACAAAATATCTTTTATATAAATATATCGATGTCGGTGCGTACGTAAATGAGGAAGTAATTCTAATGTTTGTAAACAAATTAACTGATAATGTTTAACCTGCGTCAGAAAATCTTTTATTCCACTTTCTACCCACTTTCTCAGTATTTTCGTAGATCACATTTTGTTAATCAGTCGTTGTTGTTTGTATTAATTTCTAGTTTTGTAGTTTACCAATAAATATCAATAGGGAATTGACATTATAACCACGTGAAAATCCAGGTCAAAGGTCACATGTCATTCCTCGAACCAAAATATAAAATGTCTACTGATATTGTAATACAGTTTGGTCCATAAATATTTGGACAGAAACAACATTTTTCTAATTTTGGTTCTGTACATTACCACAATGAATTTTGAACAAAACAATTCAGATGCAGTTGAAGTTCAGACTTTCAGCTTTAATTCAGTGGGTTGAACAAAATGATTGCATAAAAATGTGAGGAACTAAAGCATTTTTTAAACACAATCCCTTCATTTTAGGGGCTCAAAAGTAATTGGACAAATTAAATAATTGTAAATAAAATGTTCATTTCTAATACTTGGTTGAAAACCCTTTGTTGGCAATGACTGCCTGAAGTCTTGAACTCATGGACATCACCAGACGCTGTGTTTCCTCCTTTTTAATGCTCTGCCAGGCCTTTACTGCAGCGGTTTTCAGTTGCTGTTTGTTTGTGGGCCTTTCTGTCTGAAGTTTAGTCTTTAACAAGTGAAATGCATGCTCAATTGGGTTGAGATCAGGTGACTGACTTGGCCATTCAAGAATATTCCACTTCTTTGCTTTAATAAACTCCTGGGTTGCTTTGGCTTTATGTTTTGGGTCATTGTCCATCTGTATTATGAAACGCCGACCAATCAGTTTGGCTGCATTTGGCTGGATTTGAGCACACAGTATGTCTCTGAATACCTCAGAATTCATCCGGCTGCTTCTGTCCTGTGTCACATCATCAATAAACACTAGTGACCCAGTGCCACTGGCAGCCATGCATGCCCAAGCCATCACACTGCCTCCGCCGTGTTTTACAGATGATGTGGTATGCTTTGGATCATGAGCTGTACCACGCCTTCGCCATACTTTTTTCTTTCCATCATTCTGGTAGAGGTTGATCTTGGTTTCATCTGTCCAAAGAATGTTCTTCCAGAACTGTGCTGGCTTTTTTAGATGTTTTTTAGCAAAGTCCAATCTAGCCTTTTTATTCTTGAGGCTTATGAGTGGCTTGCACCGTGCAGTGAACCCTCTGTGTTTACTTTCATGCAGTCTTCTCTTTATGGTAGATTTGGATATTGATACGCCTACCTCCTGGAGAGTGTTGTTCACTTGGTTGGCTGTTGTGAAGGGGTTTCTCTTCACCATGGAAATTATTCAGCGATCATCCACCACTGTTGTCTTCTGTGGGCGTCCAGGTCTTTTTGCATTGATGAGTTCACCAGTGCTTTCTTTCCTTCTTTCTTTCTTTCTTTCTTTCTTTCTCAGGATGTACCAAACTGTAGATTTTGCCACTCCTAATATTGTAGCAATTTCTCAGATGGGTTTTTTCTGTTTTCGCAGCTTAAGGATGGCTTGTTTCACCTGCATGGAGAGCTCCTTTGACCGCATGTTTTCTTCACAGCAAAATCTTCCAAATGCAAGCACCACACCTCAAATCAACTCCAGGCCTTTTATCTGCTTAATTGAGAATGACATAATGAAGGAATTTCCCACACCTGCCCATGAAATAGCCTTTGAGTCAATTGTCCAATTACTTTTGGTCCCTTTAAAAACAGGGTGGCACATGTTAAGGAGCTGAAACTCCTAAACCCTTCATCCAATTTTAATGTAGATACCCTCAAATGAAAGCTGAAAGTCTAGACTTTATGTCCATGTCCATTATATAACTATAACTTGAATATGTTTCAGTAAACAGGTAAAAAAAAAACAATTTGTGTCAGTGTCCAAATATATATGGACCTAACTGTATGTGGTAGATATTTACAACAAACTGCAAAAAATATATATTTGTTGTTTTTTTTCTGAATGGAATAGAAAAATCTGAATATTTCAAGCATGTACTTTTTTATATGATAGGAATTTAATTCTGGTCCAATTCTATTTATTGCAATCAGATTCCAAATACTCTATAAACATTCCATTCTGTTATGAATCAGAAAAAAAAAAAATTTTAACTCACAGCACTTTTATTTTTTTTTAAAGTACTTCATCTACTTCAACAATGTTCCACAAAGATCGATCCATAACAGTTGTAAATGTCCCTTAATTCCACAGCGTGTTGATAATGGTGGACACCGGTGAAAGTGATCGCCATTATCGACACCTCACGCGCGTGACTTCTCAAACGCGCGTTTAGATACAAAACAGCGACTGTCAAATAAAAGAGTAAGAAACAAAGTAGGTTTCGACAAGGAGATCATGAAATATCAGTGAATTTGAGGAGTAAAAACATGTCCATGACCTTTCCACCATGCTTATCTGCGATGATAACGTCCGGGTTTTCCTCAAATTACTGATCGTGCTGAAAAAAATTCCATCTCAGGTAACGAGCTGCGTCATCAGATGACAAGATCAAAGGGCGAGGCGGGTCTTACAGTTGATTTAATTAACCAATAATAACTGTTGTAACTGAAACTCACCTTTGTAAAATTGTTTTTTATTGGTAAATCTGAAAAGGTGTTGATAATTATGGACTGTCGATAATTGTAGACGCCTCTCTGGTAACTTAATCCTTTTTTTTAAAATATTTTTAATTTGGCTCCTTTATTAGTTTGAATGTATTTGTTACAAGTCTTTGACTTATTGTACATATCGATGGTAAATGAAGCCTTGATTGATTGATTGATTGATTGATTGATTGATTGATTGATTGATTGATTGATTGATTGATTGTAGTGCTGCTGTAAATCAGAGGTTTATATCAACGCATTCCTTTGAATAAATTATAGTTTCTGTCACTCACGGCTGGAACACTGGAACTTACATGCCAGACGCTACACATAATCTTGCCTAATAATAAACTGGTTAAAAACGTGCAAAGAAAAATAATTGCTGGTGTGGTTAAGTTTTCTGTAAAGAGACATTTATTCACATTTCTGGAAGGAGTCGCCTATGTCGGTGCTTTGTAACAGTCAGTAAGTTGTCCTTCACGGGAAAATCTTCAGGACAGAGAACTGTGTGCTTTTGCGTCTTCTTAGTATTGTGATAAACTGTTTTGTTTTTTTGTATAATTAATAAGAGAACAAAAGAGGCTGGTGAGGGAAGGACTATTGCTATTGCTATAGACTATTGCTGCTGTAGCATAAGAGATAACAGGAATGTGTTTTGTAACTTTTCCATAACATTAGCGGTAACTATAAACTGATAAATATCGTGTCATTCTTTAATAAATATAAATTATAAGCGCTGGCAAATTGTTCTGGTATAACAGGAATAAAGCACATGGATTTACTGGAAATGAATCAATTTACACAAATCCTTTCAGGACTCCTCTGATGATGGCCTGCACACGCCACAACCTCGAGGTTATCAGAGTACTTCTGGACCACGGTGCTGACCCGACACTGCAGAATAAAGACGGCTGGAACGCGTTCCATATTGCATGTCGAGAGGGTGATCCAGCCGTGATAAAGCACCTTCTGTACGTCCGGCCGGAAGTGTGGAGGACCGAGAGCAAGACACGCCGGACTCCTCTACATACCGCTGGTAGGACAGCAGGAGAACCGAAAATAATCCACTCTAACTGAGAAATATAGCATAGATTTGTACATCACAATGCCAAAAATACAATGCCATTGTATTTCGTACTATAAACAGCCATGTGCTTATTATGATTTACAATATAATTCATTAAATAAGTAGCTCCGAGATACTATTCTAACAAACATTAGCTGTAATAAAGATTGCTTTCATTTCCTTTGATCATAAGTTGGCGAAATACCGGAGTCAAGTTTTATAGGGTCAGAGATGTTATTCATCACTCATGGGGTTATGGCAATGATGTAAGTCTTACAACCCCGATTCCAAAAAAGTTGGGACAAAGTACAAATTGTAAATAAAAACGGAATGCAATGATGTGGAAGTTTCAAAATTCCATATTTTATTCAGAATAGAACATAGATGACATATCAAATGTTTAAACTGAGAAAATGTATCATTTAAAGAGAAAAATTAGGTGATTTTAAATTTCATGACAACAACACATCTCAAAAAAGTTGGGACAAGGCCATGTTTACCACTGTGAGACATCCCCTTTTCTCTTTACAACAGTCTGTAAACGTCTGGGGACTGAGGAGACAAGCTGCTCAAGTTTAGGGATAGGAATGTTAACCCATTCTTGTCTAATGTAGGATTCTAGTTGCTCAACTGTCTTTGGTCTTTTTTGTCGTATCTTCCGTTTTATGATGCGCCAAATGTTTTCTATGGGTGAAAGATCTGGACTGCAGGCTGGCCAGTTCAGTACCCGGACCCTTCTTCTACGCAGCCATGATGCTGTAATTGATGCAGTATGTGGTTTGGCATTGTCATGTTGGAAAATGCAAGGTCTTCCCTGAAAGAGACGTCGTCTGGATGGGAGCATATGTTGCTCTAGAACCTGGATATACCTTTCAGCATTGATGGTGTCTTTCCAGATGTGTAAGCTGCCCATGCCACACGCACTAATGCAACCCCATACCATCAGAGATGCAGGCTTCTGAACTGAGCGCTGATAACAACTCGGGTCGTCCTTCTCCTCTTTAGTCCGAATGACACGGCGTCCCTGATTTCCATAAAGAACTTCAAATTTTGATTCGTCTGACCACAGAACAGTTTTCCACTTTGCCACAGTCCATTTTAAATGAGCCTTGGCCCAGAGAAGACGTCTGCGCTTCTGGATCATGTTTAGATACGGCTTCTTCTTTGAACTATAGAGTTTTAGCTGGCAACGGCGGATGGCACGGTGAATTGTGTTCACAAATAATGTTCTCTGGAAATATTCCTGAGCCCATTTTGTGATTTCCAATACAGAAGCATGCCTGTATGTGATGCAGTGCCGTCTAAGGGCCCGAAGATCACGGGCACCCAGTATGGTTTTCCGGCCTTGACCCTTACGCACAGAGATTCTTCCAGATTCTCTGAATCTTTTGATGATATTATGCACTGTAGATGATGATATGTTCAAACTCTTTGCAATTTACACTGTCGAACTCCTTTCCGATATTGCTCCACTATTTGTCGGCGCAGAATTAGGGGGATTGGTGATCCTCTTCCCATCTTTACTTCTGAGAGCCGCTGCCACTCCAAGATGCTCTTTTTATACCTAGTCATGTTAATGACCTATTGCCAATTGACCTAATGAGTTGCAGTTTGGTCCCCCAGCTGTTCCTTTTTTGTACCTTTAACTTTTCCAGCCTCTTATTGCCCCTGTCCCAACTTTTTTGAGATGTGTTGCTGTCATGAAATTTCAAATGAGCCAATATTTGGCATGAAATTTCAAAATGTCTCACTTTCGACATTTGATATGTTGTCTATGTTCTATTGTGAATACAATATCAGCTTTTGAGATTTGTAAATTATTGCATTCCGTTTTTATTTACAATTTGTACTTTGTCCCAACTTTTTTGGAATCGGGGTTGTAATAAACATCATAAAAGTGAAATAAGAAGCTCGTTTTACTCAGCAGGCAGAGAAAATGATTGTCATTGCGAAAACCATCACCATGCAACAAATCCTTACATGTCGCTGTTCTGGCCCGAGTTTCCCAAAAGCATCACAGCAAGAAGTGCCATGTAACCCGAAGAGCTATTATGATGATAATGATTGCTATTAAGTAAAGTGTTATCATTACCAGCTCTGTCGGCTCTTTAGGCTTTTATATAATCTCATCTCATCTCATTATCTCTAGCCGCTTTATCCTGTTCTACAGGGTCGCAGGCAAGCTGGAGCCTATCCCAGCTGACTACGGGCGAGAGGCGGGGTACACCCTGGACAAGTCGCCAGGTCATCACAGGGCTGACACATAGACACAGACAACCATTCACACTCACATTCACACCTACGGTCAATTTAGAGTCACCAGTTAACCTAACCTGCATGTCTTTGGACTGTGGGGGAAACCGGAGCACCCGGAGGAAACCCACGCGGACACGGGGAGAACATGCAAACTCCGCACAGAAAGGCCCTCGCCGGCCACGGGGCTCGAACCCGGACCTTCTTGCTGTGAGGCGACAGCGCTAACCACTACACCACCGTGCCGCCCGCTTTTATATAATAAGCTGGAAATTATTTTTTTCTTTGGATTGCTCTTTATTTTTCAGATATTTAACAGTTATTCCACGAAATCGAGTCGTACATAAGCTGATAGCCGAGAAGGCGCATAGCACCGAGTCCGCTATAAGCCACGTACGACGAGATTGAGTGGAATAACTGTTTTATTCAATCCAACATTGACTGGATTTTGAGAAACAGACCATTTTTATTCTTATCTTTTTCAAATTTGATAAATTTAAAACTTTATACAAAACGATATAATTTGATAAATTAAAACTTTATACAAAACGTCCAAACGTTCTGCTTGGAACATAAACAAACTGGTGAAATGACAGGAACAGTTTGTGAAAAATGCTATAATAATAATAATTCTTGAAATGTTTTTTTAAAAGATACGTTCTTACCATGCAATACATTTGTTCCATATGGTGTTTCTTTTTTTTTTTGTATTTTTGGGGGTTTTGTTTTCGAGTAGAGTTTTTATTTCGTCCTCGGTTGGTTCAGCAAAACGCTCCGCCATTTAACCCTGTCTGATTAGGTGGAGGAATAAGCTTAAGGTCCTTAGTAAGTTGTTAAAGCTGATTAATGATTTAAAAAAAAAAAAAGCCCTTAAATTGTTTTCATTACTTGATACCTTTAAGTTAATATGAGAGAGCCATTTATATTTTGTTTATTCTTTATTTTATTATATTATTATTTTTATTTTGCTCAACCAAAAGAAGGAGCTGTATGTGACTTTGAAGTGCCTTGTTTGTTTGTATCTATATGTTCTAAATAAAGTTTTTGGGAAGACGAAAACAAACAAACAAAAAAAATAAATAAAAATTAAAAAAAATACCACGCTCCCGCCATTTTCTTCTTCTTTAGGGTTTTTTTTGGCGGTTGGCAAACCAACTTAAAGGTGCATTACTGCCACCGACTGGGCTGGAGTGTAGAGCAGGAAATACTGGGGGGGAACTATATTCTTTTCACTATTTGTGTGTCTTTTTTTTTTAATACTTGATAACAAAGCGATATATCTGATTTGATGTACTCTGCCATTTTGTTTTTCTCTACTCATGGTATATGAGCTGATATCGTAGTTGTAGAGTAGCCAATCAGAGCGTGCGATTGCTCATATTCAATGAACGTTGATTGAATAAAATGTGATATTCGATCCAGCTAACTACTCTACCACTATTACTGTTTAATATTTAGATAATCAATCAATGTAACATGATAAACATTATTTTTTGCCTTATTTTAATTCCCAACTTGTCTTTTAGCAATGCATGGATGTCTGGAAGTTGTCAAGATTCTTCTGGAGAGGTCAGTGGCTGATATTGTATATTCTGTTTGAAATATTATAAGGCTGCACAATATGGACAAACGATGATATTGTGATCATACAGTGTTGAGAAGGCAACCTATAAAGAATAAAACAAGACAAGATGGCATAGTACCACTGACTGCTTCTTGCAAGCCGCATCACACCACCCAGTTGTGGATTATTTTCCGATAACTGCGCATATTCCTCTTATTCCACAGCGATTTTCCAATTATTGCAGTTTTTTAAATTGTAATTAAAGCACGACACGTTGTACTTTTTAGTTTATAGTAACATTTAAGGTAGTGGGATGTCCGCAAAGTTTAGTTCTTGTGATCATTTGCGTTATAATAGGTATAAATAGCCATTCCTTCACCGGCTTCTCTTTCTCGCTCTTGAAATTGTGAATAAAGCAAAATTGCAGCTTGTTATGTTACTGAGAAAACGCAGAGGGCAAAATCCTCTGTCCTGAAGACTTTCGCATTTCATAAACCTGAAAGTTACGAACGCCAGCACTAACCCTGGAGACTCGGAACAAAAAAACAAAATGTGTCTAATCTCAGAGCTGCTTTTATTTGTGTCGGATGTAAAATTCATGTGATTTATCCAAACGACTGAATGTAAGAGTTGAGATTTGTGTAGCCCGAGCAGGTTTGTATCTCTGTTAATTGTGTTAGAAAACGGTAGTGAAAAACCCAACTTTCTTTTGTCTTATTCAGATGTGATTATAAGCCTGATGAGAAAGACAGCTGTGGAGTTACACCATTCATGGACGCTGTGAGAAATGGACATCTGGATGTAGCCAAGCTGCTGCTGGAGAAGCACCAAGTAAAAGACAATATGACTGGCAAATTTATTTGAACCTCAATTACTAAATAAAAATATAGTTAATTTTGTGTGTGTGTGTCGTACATAGGCCTGTCCAACTGCTGTAGATATTCTAGGAGCGCAACCTTTACACCAAGCCTCTGTAACAGCCCAAGAGGAGTCGCTGCGTTTCCTCGTCCACGAGCTTAGCGTTGACGTGAATGTGAGAGCCACAGCGTTGGAGCTCACAGCTCTTCATTATGCTGCTAAGGTCAAGGCTTTTTTGAACAATTTCTCAAATTCAATCAATGAAAATATGTCTTCCACATAAATTTATGAAGTTTTATTCTGCGCTTTCGGACCTATGGGCCAGACAGAATGGAAAGTGTATTTACAAACGTCAACAAACCGGTTTAATCAAAAATAATAACAACGACAACTAAACGGTCACATGCGTTATGATGGGTCACGGGCTTGTAAAATAAAATAATTTACAAGAAACAGTGAATTGAGAGAGGGAAAAATAAATAAATAGATAGATAAATGCTACGAGATGATAAACTAACAAGAGTGCTCTGAGAGCACAAGATCCCCCACTGGCAACTATGCCATAACTCTGGTAAAATGCGACTGAATTTAACGAAATTGTAATACGCGTATTACCGACATATAACAAAGAATCCTGTCAAGTTTTGTGAAATTCCTCCAAAAATTGTAGGAGGAGTCGATTTCAGAAGGTGAACACCCTTCCTAGGACGGATGGACAGACGGACATCGCTACGACCTAATTCCCCTTCGGACCTTTCGGCCAGCGGGGGATAAAAACTTTTTGCCAAATTACATGAAATTCCTCCAAAAATTGTGAGGGAAGTTGATTTCAGAAAGCAAGCACACCTTGATGAAATTGCCAAAGTACAAGTTTGTTAATAATCAAGGAC
Organism: Neoarius graeffei; assembly: GCF_027579695.1. Taxonomy (NCBI): domain Eukaryota; kingdom Metazoa; phylum Chordata; class Actinopteri; order Siluriformes; family Ariidae; genus Neoarius; species Neoarius graeffei. The sequence continues at coordinate 51,134,610 of NC_083589.1, forward strand.
ATAACTCTGGTAAAATTTGCCCAAATTTAACAAAATTTCAGTATGTGTATAGCTGTCATATAACAAAGCCTTTTGCCAAGTTTGGTGAAATTCCTCCACAAATTGTGAGAGGAGTTGATTGTAGTAGAACGTACAACTCATGAAATTGTCAAAGTACAAGTTATTTAATCAAGGGTCAAAACTCTGGTCAAATTTTCACAAACGAAATTAATCACAATGTGTATTACTGTCATATAACAAGGCCTTTTGCCAAGCTTTGAGAAATTCGTCCAAAAATTGTGAGAGGAGTTGATTTCAGAAGGTGAGCACCCTTCCCAGGATGGACAGGCGGACGGAAATCACCATTACATAATCCCCCTTCGGGCCTTTCAGCCAGCGAGGGATAAAAAAACTTACATAAAATTCTCATTTATATATATATTTCTATCCACATTCACTGAATCTAAGCAATCATACGCTCTGACTGGCGACTCTACGACTAGGATATCAGCTCATATACCGTGAGTAGAGAAAAACAAAATGGCGGCGCGCATCAAGTCAGATATAGCGCTTTATCAAGTATTTAAAAGAAACAGAAAGAGCTGCAAGAATATAGGGTATCTCTCCCCCCCAAATATCTCCTGTTCCACACTCCAGCCCAGTCGGTGGCTATAATGCACCTTTAAGTTGGTTTGCCAGCCACCAAAAAAAAATCCTAAAGAAGAAGAAAAACAAAATGGCGGCGCGTGTTACTGAACCAACCGAGGACGAAATAAAAACTCCACTCGAAAATAAAACCCCAAAAATAAAAAAAGCAACAGAATATGGAATAAAACTATTAGATGGTAAGAACGTATCTTTTTTTTTTCAAGAATTATTATTATAACATTTTTCACAAATCGCTCCTGTCATTTCGCCGGTTTGTTTACATTCTAAGCGGAAATTATTTTGTCTGACATTTTGTATAAAGTTTTTATTGATTGAATTTGCAAAAAATAAAAATGCTCTGTTTCTCAAAATCCAGTGAATGTGGATAGAATAAAACAATTATTCCACTCAATCTTGTCGAATGTGGCTTATAGTCAACTCGGTGCTATGTGCCTCATCGACTATCAGCTCATGTACGACTCAATTATATATATATATATATATATATATATATATATATATATATATATATATATAAAATGTATGTATGTGTGTGTGTGTGAGAACTTTCAGGTATTTTCCTGTCCCAGTCTCTGGTTGGTTAGTGCATTGCTATCACTAGCGATCATCCATGCTTCGGCTATTTTTCTCTTTAACCGATGGTCTTGAGAAATGAGTAAAGTGAGTACATTGCTGTTATCCCATGCTACATCATGGCTCAGGCTGTTAGCATGGTCTGCTAAAGCCGAGGTAGCACTTGCCTTACGTTCTTCTATTCTTGTATCAAGTGAATGTCTAGTCTCACCAATATACCGAGCATTACAGTCTTTACAAGGAATCTGGTACACGACGCCCATGGTTTTCTTTTTTGGAATGCGGGCTTGTGGTTGTGATAAGATCTGCTTCAGAGTTTGGACTGGCTTAATGTTGGGTCTGATGAAAGGCTGAATTAATATGCATTAGATTCTCTCAGTCACATCTTTAACGTCGGGTAAAGTGGTAAATCCTTTGGATATAATTTCTAAAAAGGGGACAAACCTCCATTACTATCTCTAATGGTAAGTGTTATGGTACAGTGCTTTTATGCCGCTTTTCCACTACAAACGCGGCTGAGTCAGGCTGAGCCGTGCCGTGCTGAGTCGGGCTGAGCGGGGCTGTTGGAGTTGCATTTCGACTACAACCGCGCTGAACCGTGCTGGCTGGAAGTGGGTGGACACATTGGGTGGAGTTAGCGAAAGTGGGTGGACGTCAGGTGATGTCGTTAAGCAGCGCAAACAGTGACATCAGTGAGCTTTTAAGCGGTAGTCTCACGACCCGGAGAGTAAACAATAAACATGGAGGACATGGAGTCGTTAGTGTTGCTGGTCTTGGTTCTGTGGCTTGTTGTCACCGACAACGCCAACAGATACTGGCAAGAGCATATAGATGAGGCGAGGCGCATAAGGCTTCAGAAATTCTCATAATTCGTAATTCTTCTTCTTCCGGGTTTACGGTGTTTACAGATCCCAGCGCGCTCGCGGGGCGTGTGTGGGCATGTGAGGACACTCCTCCTCACCAATCAGTGCACAGGGGAGTGTCTGCTCACGCCCCCAACCTCACTCGGCTCGCTTTGGCTCGCTTCAGCCCTACCCCAAAACGGTGCGAGTTTTAGGGGCTAAGCAGGGCTGAAGCGAGCTGAGTCGTGCTGGTTTTTGGTAGTCGAAACGCGAGCCGTGTCGGGCTGAAGCGAGCTGAAGTGAGCTGAAAAAGGGTAGTGGAAAAGGGCCATTAGAGAACTCACTCTCTGGTCTGGTGTGTTTTTCAGGAAGGACACACGAACACCATAAAAACCCTGCTGCACTTGGGTGCTGATCTTCATGCTCGGGATAAGAAAGGACGGTCAGGTAAGAAGTTTTCACACCCAGATTGTTTGCTGAAATCAGCACCAGAGTTCAGTCTTTTGTAATATTGAATCTTTTTCATTCTGTTTGGTTGATTTCACATTGAGTTGATTTTCAAGCACACCAAATTTTTTCGGAGCTTTGGTGTTATTTGACCGGTTAGAAATTTGACAGCTTTGTTTCTCTCCACATTGGACTGTTTTTCTCTCTTCCTCCTCCCCCCCTTCTGTTTAGTTATTTATTTTTCTCCTCTGTATTCATTCTTGTTTTGCTGCCAAATTGGGTTTCGGTTTGGATGTGTTAGTACATCATGCTTAATAATATGCTTAATTTTTTTTTTCTCTTTCCTTTCCTTTTGAAGTTTTATTTTAATTTTTTTTCTTCTGCTTTTGTTTTTCTCCTCGTCTCGTGAAAAAACAAAGGCAACTATAAGAAACTTAAAAATACAGTACGTTTAAGAACTTTGGTGGGATCTACTGGACACTTCTTGTTGGTTTTAGTGGAGTTGTATTACTGTTTTGTACACATATGAATATCTTAACTGTCACAAAAAAAAAAAAACACTGGTAAATAGTGAATTTTAAATGATCCACTGTTCTATAATCCCCAGCTTTACACATGGCGTGCATCGGCCAGCATGCGATCACAGCACGCACCCTGTTACAGCTCGGACTCACGGATACAGAGGATAACACGGGCAATACGGCTAGACAGCACGCCAAGAAACCAGACGTAACCAGAGTGTTTGAGGCACCTGAAGAACCAGAGCCTTAACAAACAGCTGTCCAGATAAATCATATTAAATTATAATACTAAAGCAGTTCTGTGCAAATGTATTTGAAATAAATCAAGCACTTCTGTGTAGAAATGTATACTTGTTTTTTTGTCTTTGGTTCGTTAGCTATTATCTGTTAAAACTACCCCCAAGTGAGGCTTTGGGGTGAAGTAAAAAGCACTGACACTTTTAAAACATTCTTATACCTCGTCCCAGAGTCTAAGCAACATGGCAATGATTTTTATTTTTTATTTTATTTTTTTAAAAGAAGTTCTTTCTATGGAAGCCTTATAAATGAGGCACAGAATACAGTATTTACAGGTTACTGTAAAGCAATACCTGTGCAAATTAAATCAGATTATAAACACTAAAGATCTGATGCATGAGATACGTTCTATAGGATCTAATTATCATAGTATGGCTGTAGGTGGCAAACTGTATGAAAGTGTACTTTGGCAATAATATAAATTTTTTTTTTTAGAAAACTCATACATGTCTCAGTACAATATTTATATTTTTGACCCTAAAAACGAAATCATTAAAGTGCATATCACGGGTAAATTCAGGAGCAAGATCAGTGTAATTCTCCTATTTTATATTAAACTTTGGTCAAATATCTGTCACGTTTTGCATTTTGTGCAATTTTTTTTACCTTGCGCAATACCAGAAAAATTCAGTTGAAATCAAGCCATTTGAGGCGAATTGGTCCGCCTCTGAAAAACCTTGGCATTTGGATTTCCTGGCAAACATTGATTTTCGTGACGTTGTGTGCGGGACGCCTCCTTCTGAATCCTACGTTGGCGCTGGTTTGTTTATGAGAAAACGACCTGGTGGTTTTCTGCAAATTTCTTCAACGTTATCGTGTAATTATTAAAATGGTTAACAGATGTATTGTAGGAGGGTGTAGCAACACCAATCTTGATGGGATTAGTACTCATCGTTTCCCAAAAGACCGGACAATGAGAGAGAAATGGGAGCGCTTGGTCTACACAGGCTGTGCACTGAAACCGTGCAAAGCTTGCGCAGCCTGCTGGCGCTTCTGCAGGTAACGTCACGAATCTGGCTCCAGACTCCCTTGGGATTTTTCCAGACGTGTTTTATTTTTTTTCTTTCTGCTGTAGACATATAGCCTTGTGCAAAATTACCCTTCTGGATGAGTGTGTAAAGGGACATTCTTTCATATAAAAAAAAAACAAAATTGGTCCAGAATATGCACTTTAAGGCTTCAACAATGCACCGAAAGAATGTTCATGAATAAACTGGAGTCTTCTAAAACCTCATTAAAAAATGTACTGGCAAATGTAAAGAAAGGAATAAAAAACAGCGAGGTCTTCAGTTATAGGAAAATAACCACCAACAGGGTGGTGTGATGTTGCCATACGTAACATGTCATGTAATGTTGTAGTCAAGACCATCTAAACCAATCATGACCAAGACCAGAGTGTATCAATGCAATATTAATGGTTGTATTTGAAGCAGGCAGTTTTATAGCCAGTCACAGTACTGATGTTAACAAATAAATTAGAAAAGGCAGAAGCACTTTATGGTTAGCACTGTCGCCTCACAGCAAGAAGGTCCGGGTTCGAGCCCCGGGGCCGGCGAGGGCCTTTCTGTGCGGAGTTTGCATGTTCTCCCCGTGTCCGCGTGGGTTTCCTCCGGCTGCTCCGGTTTCCCCCACAGTCCAAAGACATGCAGGTTAGGTTAACTGGTGACTCTAAATTGACCGTAGGTGTGAATGTGAGTGTGAATGGTTGTCTGTGTCTATGTGTCAGCCCTGTGATGATCTGGCGACTTGTCCAGGGTGAACCCCGCCTTTCGCCCGTAGTCAGCTGGGATAGGCTCCAGCTTGCCTGCGACCCTGTAGAACAGGATAAAGCGGCTAGAGATGATATGAGATGAGATGAGATGAGATGAGAAGCACTTTAGTGATATCCCTGCAGTTTTGATCTTGATCAATCTTGAAATTCAATCCCAAGTTCTCTAAGACCGAGACATGACTGAGTAAAAATGTGGTCAATGCTGAGACGAGACTGGGCCCTTCACAAAGTGATCTTGAGACCAAGATCGATCTCAAGTCCTGCAACACTAATGCTAGAAAGTGTTTTATTACACTTATTCCACAGCAATTTGCCGACACTAACAATTGTTATCTGTTAAAGAATGGCACACCATACTTTTTATCCATGCATGACTGCATGAAGATATGAAATTTATCACGAAGATATGAAGTTTATCTTTGAGCGGTGAATGCATATTTCATGAGTGAGTGAAGCGAACGAATGATATATTTTTCAACATGAAAAGATAAACTTCATATCTTCATGCCACCGTGTAATGTTCTTTATATTATAAATCAAAAAGATTTTAATTTTGAACCGGTTCGCCATTTTGACAACGCGCGTCTAGTCAGCGGGAAAACACTGTGAGTGACGTCATCGGAGTGAAATATTGGGAATTATTATACATACGGGCCACTTCTTCCATGGAATAAAAACATGTATTCTATTCTCTTCCAGTGGGTTTATTGATGGCATGCAATATTGTGATCATATCGCTTATCCTCCATGTATTACGTCACTCTCCTCAATAGAGAATGAGCGTGCAATATTGTTATCATATTGCATGTTGTCGAGACAACACAACGTCACACATCAGAGTGCATGCGAAGATCCAATGACAAAACTTTTCTGGTGCGCATGCGCACAATCATTTCTTTGTGGCCAGGAAAGAGAGAAGACGAGGCTAATCCAGTGCTAGGTTTAAGCACAAAATAAAAAACTGAAAACTCAAACTAAAGACGCACTGAACACCCGAAAGGCTACCAAAACTTCATTAGATATTCTTCATACATATTTACAAGAGAAAAACATATCAATGGACATCGAAAAACTGGAAAAGAGACATGTCGAAGATGTAAAACTTCCACGCTAGCGAGAGACTGTGACATTTTGTAAACAAACATGGCTGTCAAGTTTGCTTTGTTAAAAGCAGAAGATTTTGAGATAATTTTGGCTGCCAGATCATTCCGTTGTGTGTAGCTGTGGATGTTGATTTCAAAAGTAACTCAGTAAATTACATAGGAAAATGAATACTTAAGTCTGAGTGGAAAATGCTGTGGTGAGTGTGCGTGGAAGAAGAGTCTCGGTCGTTAGCCTGTGCTACTGATGAATGCTACACTGGCTGTAGGTGACTTCACTGCTGCGCTAACAACGCCAACTTGCAGGTAAGCTAGCGTTGGCTTTTGAGAATGCTGATATGACGAGAGTGTGTATATATAATAATAATCTTGTCTGGCTTTTTACGTGGTATATCAGATATACACTATATTGCCAAAAGTATTTGCTCACCCATCCAAATTATCGGAATCAGGTGTTCCAATCACTTCCATGACCACAGGCGTATAAAATCAAGCACTTAGGCATGCAGCCTATTTTTACAGTTTGGAGCTGGCCCCTTCCTCTTCCAACATGACTGTGCACCAGTGCACAAAGCAAGGTCCATAAAGGCATGGATGACAGTGTCTGGTGTGGATGAACTTGACTGGCCTGCACAGAGTCCTGACCTCAACCCGATAGAACACCTTTGGGATGAATTAGAGCAGAGACTGAGAGCCAGGCCTTCTCGTCCAACATCAGTGTGTGACCTCACAAATGCGCTTCTGGAAGAATGGTCAAAAATTCCGATAAACACACTCCTAAACCTTGTGGACAGCCTTCCCAGAAGAGTTGAAGCTGTTCTAGCTGCAAAGGGTGGACCGACATCATATTGAACCCTATGGATTAGGAATGGGATGTCACTTAAGCTCATATGTGAGTCAAGGCAGGTGAGTGAATACTTTTGGCAATATAGTGTATGCCATTCAGCTAGCATGATAGTGAACTCGTCTTCGACTCATTCAATCTCATGCTAGCTGAATAGAATATATCTGATATACCAGTCAATGCCAGCCAATATTATTGAAATATGTCATTCAGATCTGTGATGTATTTCGTATGAAAAATTTTCCCAGTAAAGCACTCGTGTCTATGTTTTATATATATATATATATATATATATATATATATATATATATATATATATAATACAGCTTGCCATTTTACCATAAAGCCCAGGAAGTCAGGAAACTTACATTTCCAGTTTTACCCATGACTGATACTGGAGACTCCTTCCAAGAATTTTCAGCAAACATCACCTTATAGAAACAACTAGCCATTGTTTTCAATCCGTGGTGTGTGTGGAGCGTCTGCCATACACGTCCCTGTGAAATACTACAAAAATGACAAAGTACTGGAAATGTACATTAATATAAACATCCAACTTGGATTATATAAGGTGGAGAGCAGCACAGTGTATGTATTTGTGTATTAAAGCTGTACTGCCTTTCAGATTTTTTCAAGTGTAGGTCATAAAAATAATTTTCCACGACACCCAGTTATTTTTCTTTAGTGGACCGAAAGCAACTGAATTCAAATCACAAACTTCCAATTTTATTAGTTTTTTTTAAAATAGAACAATTAATGAATTTATCTCCACGTGGCCCTAAATTCTCCTCTATTTTTTCCTGCTTCACCATGACCCAATTCAAGATACTACATCATGCATCATGTGGTGGTCTTTCCCCGTTCATGCACGGCATTGTGGGATACAAATTTGAAACCGGAGAGAAAAATGGAGGACATGAGTGTGTGAATGAAACGTAGAAGACCGATTACAGTAACTGAAAGCGAGAAGAAAAGACGTTATGTTATATACAAAGGAAAGGAAACGCAGGACCAAACTAGTAAATATCGGCGGTCAGCGAGCACCTCAGTGTGATCAGCTGTTCGTTTAGCGACAGAATGATGGAACTGTCAGCGCACGCTCAAAGGTAAACCTGCGCATGCACACACATGGACTTCCTGTCTGTTTGACTGCGCAAAGCGAGCGATTTCACACACATTATTTGCTCGGGAAGCCTATCAAATTAAATAACTTCCCCGGCCACAGAATGGACTATTTTTTTTTTAAATAGTTATTACAGAAGGGCGGCACGGTGGTGTAGTTAGCGCTGTCGCCTCACAGCAAGAAGGTCCGGGTTCGAGCCCCGTGGCCGATGAGGGCCTTTCTGTGTGGAGTTTGCATGTTCTCCCCGTGTCCGCGTGGGTTTCCTCCGGGTGCTCCGGTTTCCCCCACAGTCCAAAGACATGCAGGTTAGGTTAACTGGTGACTCTAAATTGACCGTAGGTGTGAATGTGAATGGTTGTGTGTCTATGTGTCAGCCCTGTGATGACCTGGCGACTTGTCCAGGGTGTACCCCGCCTTTCGCCCGTAGTCAGCTGGGATAGGCTCCAGCTTGCCTGCAGAACAAGATAAAGCGGCTAGAGATAATGAAATGAGATGACCAAATTCCAGAAAGAGCTAAGTTTCACCGATTTTATGATTTTAATGATGAGAGGAAAACTAATGCGCCGCCCGGGAATCGAACCCGGGTCGCAAGAATGGGAATCTTGCATGATACCACTACACTAGCGGCGCTAACATGCAGAACTTATTGGTAGGAATCACTGTTACAGAAATCTAAATCTTTTTAAAATTGTCGTCTGACCAATCAAAGTTGAGAATACCACATGGATGTGTTTAATAATAATTGATTGATAATATTGTCCTTTCTCTCTGTGTTTCGGCACGAAAAAAAAATAATCAGCCCCTCCCACACGCATATACCCCGCCCACATATGCACATGTCCCTCCCACCCGGTTCATCCAGCCTGTTTAACGTCCCACCCTTTCTTTCATTTCCAGCTTTGCTGCTGAGCTCCATTTTCTTCTTCAGGCCCGACGCACAGGAAAAGGGGATTAAAACTCGCTAAGCAAAATGAATGAAGAATACGACGTTATCGTTTTGGGAACTGGACTTACGGTATAGACTTGTATTGATAAAAGCTAACCCATTTTCTGAATTTGTATTGTATATAACGAGAGGCTAAGCCCTGACTTGATCAGCTAGCTGGAGTGCTTAGCTGGCTAGTTAGCTAGCTAGCTAGCTTTATTATAATTCCAAATAGTTGCATGCTCACTATTTTAGTGCACTATATAGTATATAGGTTGGGTATGATTTTATAGTGCACTACATTTCTAATAAAGAGCCATTTCGGATTCCGCCCTCGTCTATGAGTAATCGGTTTGTTTCTCTGACATCGCCTTGCTAAGTAGCGCCAAACGGTTAGCTTTTTTTTTTTCCCCCTCTTCTCCTCGATTAGCTGATTTAGTTTTTTTCCACTTTCCGGCAGTAATAAGTTGCTGGTCGTGTTATATTATTAGACTTTTCCATGTAAACGTTGAAATTGAATCGATAACTCCACTCTGTTCGTTAATTAGCTCGATGGCTAGTTAAGTCTTGCTAGCTGCTTGTTAGCTTGTAATCACTCTCCGAGCTAACTGGACAGCGAGCTGTACAACTTTTAGCTGTAAAAAAAAAAATTTAAGAACGACAAAATTTTGTAATTAGATGTTTATTAGCTTTCGAAGCGGAAAAAAAAAGTAGCTCGCGGATGTGACGTTTGCAGTCTGTTGGTGTTCATTAGCTTAGTTAGCTACATTAGCTAGCCTTTTTACCTCCACTTTTTTAAAAATGTATTTAATATTGGCTTTTGTTTGAGATGGTTGTTTTCCCACTTTTAATAGTTTATGTGAAAAGCAGTGCTTGGAGCGAAAGATAATTAGTTGTTAAACGTTTGTAAGCAATAAACAGCTGCACTCATTTATTATAGATTAACTCCTCACACAATTCATCTGGACTCTAGTCATGTTTAACAATAGTCCACAGAGGTGTGTGTGTACACGTCAGAATTTAAATTACAGAAACCTCATTTCCGGTTTCATATAACTTTTTTTTTTTTCCCCTAACTTGTCCAGGTGTAACTTGGGTTATGAAACTTCCTTATTTAGACTGAATGTAGTGAGAGAGAGAATCATCATCCATCTTCAGTCAGATCAGGGTGGTGGAGGATCTGGAGTTTATTCTGGGGATACTGGGTATGAGGTGGGAATCAATTACACCAGGCACACATGCGTTCCGAGTAGTCGGTTCACCTCCCAAGATGTTTTTGGTAGGTGAGAGGGAAACCAGAGAACCCCGAAGAAACTTCCCTTCATGTGAAGCTCCAGACAGACGACGTTACCTGCTGCCCTCGTGATCTGCAGTGGAGGATATTTCACTAGAGATGCTCTGATCCCTCGTTTTATCGGTTTCTGATATCCGATCTTTGTGTGCAGATGGCTCCTATCGATCGATAGCTCAGCAGTGAAACTCCTGCAGTAGATTATATCACAAGGTAGGGCTGGGCGATATGGCTGAAATCTGTATCACGATATAAAAGTGTTTCATATTGGTCGATATCGATAATTATTGAAACATTTTATGACCTATTTAAAATAAGGACCAGGAGGGAACGATACTAAATTCAAACATTTATTTTAAACTTCCTCTGACAGCCAATAAGCAAGGAATGTCAACACGCATGTTCAATGTTACGATCACAACAAAAACTGAGCAATTATCAATAATAAAGTGCTTAAAAAACTCAAGTGTTATAAAAACATGAGCAGAGTGTTAAATGTAAACATGGCAAAACCTGCTATGTGAGAAGGACTGTCATATTTTTAAATTTTTACTGCAAGTTTAGTGCAAAAAAAATTCACCCTCTGGTGAATAACATTTAAAAACATAAATAAAAATATGCAGTGCTTTATAAACATAAAAGAAATTGAGTGAAACTGAGGTAGACTTAGACTATTCTTAAACTATTCAAGTATATTTTCATTGAAGGTTTAATAAAATAAAAATAGTGTTTTGTAAACATAGAAGAAATTAAAGTAAAACTGAGGTAGACTTAAGACTTTACACCTGTAACATCTGACCTTACTGACTTTATCCACAAGTTCCTCGCTCATTCCGGCACTCATCTTTCTTTTCTTGGCCACGCTGTTTCTGGAAAAAAAATAAACACGGCCATGAGACAACGAGATGGCGCAACCAGACGCGATACTGTTACATGATTGGCTATCAGCGTGTCACTCCCTATGCGTTGCTAGGCACCAGAGGACGAGTGCCTTTGCTCATGCAACCAAGCTTGCTTCGCAGCAACAGTTGATTGAAAGCGGACCTAAACCAGAGAGGGCTCTGGCTAACGCTTGTTTCTTGGAAAAAAAAAAACAACAACATTCTATCGAAACGTTCTATCGAACGCATTTTCTATTGATATCAAGTATGTCTATCGCGATACGTATCGTTATCATTTTATCGCCCAGCCCTATCACAAGGTCTTATTGACGGAATAGTATGAATGATGCGAGGCAAACTACTACACACACATGCCAGTCTTTAAAGTGCATATCCTGGACCAATTTCTGTGTGGTTTTTTTTTTTTTTTTAAATATGAAAGTATGTCCCTTTACACACTCATCCAGAAGGGTAATTTTGCACAAGGCCATCTGTCTACAGCAGAAAAAAATAAAACGCGTCTGGCTGGAAAAATCCCAAGAGAGTCTGGAGCCAGATTTGTGACGTCACCTGCGGATCTGCCAGCAGGCTGCGAGAGCTTGCACGGTTTCAGTGCACAGCCTGTGTAGACAAAGTTTAGCAGCGAGCGATTTTGCATTGAAAAATGGAATTGTCACCTGAGCCCAATGTTACTTCACCGTTGGATGAAGAATACAATGAGATGTCGGAATTATTTCTTACCCTGGCAGCAGTCAACTCGTGAATTGCCAATTTTCTTGGTCTTTTTCTCGGCTCTGCTTGGTCCTCGGCTTCGAGGGCCTCAGTGGATGCGGCACTTCGCCTTCTGTCAGGGGAGAAGAACACGGCTGGCTCCTTTGGTGACGCTGACACAGATGGAGACGGTGTTGCTTTAGGCATTCTGACAGATGGAACTGCGTCTTTTTTCAGATCAAGTTGCCTCACGAAGCCCATTTCCCACTGCAAATAGTTCTCAGTCATTGGGCCTTGTGAAGTGAGCACCGCAAATAATGCTGTAGCATGTAGCCAGTTTTTCCGGGTGCCTCGCACGAAGCGCTCCCATTTCTCTCTCATTGTCCGGTCTTTTGGAAAACGACGAGTACTAATCCCATCAAGATTGGTGTTGCTACACCCTCCTACGATACATCTGTTAACCATTTTAATAATTACGTGATAACGTTGAAGTTTGCAGAAAACCACCAGGTCGTTTTCTCATAAACAAACCAGCGCTGGCGTAGGATTCAGAAGGAGGCGTCCCACACGCGACGTCACGAAAATCAGTGTCTGCCGGTAAATCCAAATGGCAAGTTTTTTCAGAGGCAGACGAAGTCGCCTCGAATGGCTTGATTCCAACTGAATTTTTCTGGCATTGCGCAAGGTAAAAAAACTGCACAAAATGTGACAGATATTTGACCAAAGTTTAATATAAAATAGAATTACATCGATCTTGCTCCTGAATTTACCCGTGATGTGCACTTTAAAGTGTTTCCAGGCTGTAATGCTCTTCTGGCTTCATACCCTCTGAGCTTATTCAGCAAATAGTGTTTGTGTGCAAGATAGGACACGTTGTATTGTCAACATCACGATTACATCATTGGATCCAATTGTGAAACGCATCACGTCTGATCTGATGCTGATCCAGCATTTTAAACCCTTTGCATCATGCTTAGGATCAGATTTCTGCAGTGTCATTGTGCATGAAATTGATTCTTATAAAATCTGTCTTTTCTTTTAGATCGAGTTGATATTTTTTTTTTCCTTTTTCCAGTTTTTTTTTATTATTAATATTAAACCTTGAAAGAAATCGCTAGGTTTTATTTCATGCACAGGAGCACAACGTAATATCATGGTTGATGTTGATCCATCGAGTAAGAGACTGGTTTAATAACAGCAGGAAAAATCTTAGGATGCTGGTGTAATCAAGCAAACACAGCCTTGCTGGTTGATTGCATGTTCCAGTGGTGCTGTTGTGGATCTGGATGTGCGAGTGACAACCCGGAGTTGTTTCAGGAAACCTTTAAATGCCAGCCTGGCTTTGCAGAGTGCAGCACAACGAAAGAGGAAGTTGGGAATTGGGTGTGAAGTGTTTGCTGTAGGTGCGCTGTATTATATTCTCTGTACTATTCAGAAATATGCATGGCCATGTAACGGCAAGGAAATGAAAGTGTAACGTGTAGTTAGTTCTGCAAAAGAAAAATTGTGATGCACAAACGTCAACCGACAATCACATGAATTTATAGAATTTTTAGTAGAGTTCAGTACATCTTACTAAGTTAAGTCACCTAATTAAAGAGGCATTTTGTACTACTCCCCCGCCCCAAAGCATTTTGTGCTTGCCAAAAGCCTTATTGTAGTTTGTCTGCTTTTTTGTCTTTCTTTCTCCTTCACGGAACTCAAACTGCACTGATTGCCGCTTGTCTGTCCTCTAAATGAATAGCATGGAAGCACTCGTTTCTCACGTCATAGTCCAATACAGAGTGCCAGTTGTCTGTAACTTGAGGGAGTGGGATGAACTGAGTCATCACTGGGAAAAAAAAGTCTGAGCAAGTGTTGCACTGTCCAAGAAGAAAACAGAATGAACAGAGGAGGGAGACAGCACTTTCTGAAGCAGCAAGCCGTGGCAGAATTGGTGACAGCATGCTGACATTTGGAGCCGACTGACGGACAAATATCTGAGTCTCAGCAGGCAGCCAGCGCCATCAAAAAGGAGTCAAAATGTCAGTTTAGCTGAGACGACAACACTTTTTTCATGTGACTGAAAAGCCAGGCGTGTATTGCATGCAGTCAGCTGATTTTTGCGGGACTTCTGTTAACATTTAACTCGTCCAGAACTTCAGTATTACACCAAGTGCACCACTGCAGGAGGATTTCTCTTGAGTAACCTTTTCTCTCCTTGTACGCTGGACATATCCAGGTCGAGGACGGTGATGGTGCCAGAAGTTGATTTATTATGGAATTTGTAGTTCATCCAACATTTGTTAGCTTGGCCTTTAGACAGTGTCTGTCTTTAGTTAAATGATTTCTAACATGGCTCTAATTCTTACTATTCAACTTTTTATATAGGTCAATAATTATGCTTAATTGCAGTTTTCTGAGTTCTTGATTCTGATTGGATGGAAAGTTGTTTTAAGTGTCTAACAGTTATTCCACAAAATCGAGTCGTACATGAGCTGATAGCCGACGAGGAGCATAGCACTGAGTCGGCTTTCAGCCATGTGCGATATGAGTGAGTAGGGATGGTTGTTTTATTATATCCACATTCATTGGATTTTGAGAAACAGCTTTTTTTAAAATTAATTCAATAAATAAAAACTTTAAAAAAAATCAAATTTTAAAGATGAAGAATGTAAACAAACTGGCAAAATGATGGGCGCAGTTTGTGAAAAATGTTATTGTTCTTGAAAAATAGACATTCTTACCATCAAATACTTTGATTCCATATTTTGGGATTTTGTTTTTGAGGGTTTTTTTTTTTCATCCTCGGTTGGTTCAGCAACATGCTCTGCCATTTTGTTTTTCTCTCCTCGCGGTATATGAGCTGATATCCTAGTAGTAGAGTAGCCACTCGGAGCATGCGATTGCTCATCCAGTGAACGTGGATAGAATAATTGTTGATAGTTCCCTACATGCTCTTTTTTATTTCGCACTTTTGGAAAGAGTCTCCCATATTAGTGCTTTCTATGAGTCAGAGTTAAAGCTGTAATTATTTATTTTTTGTTTATCAGCTTTTTTTTAAATTAACTTCAAGAAAGGAAAAATTAAGCCGGTTTATAGCTGTTAACAAGCGAACAGGAATTAACTTGACACAATTACAGATAATTTGAAAAATATTATTTTTAAAAAATTAGAAAAAAAAATCAGCCAAGTGTTCCACTGAAGATTTAAGACGTGTGTGTGTGTATTTAAGCTCTCTGATTGTAAAAGGGCTGTATCTGAATACTTTATTAAATGCATGTACACTCGGATGGGTTCACTTTCTAATGCTTTTGGGGGGGGAACGTGACTCAGATATAGCATCGGTTTTAAAACGGCAGTAGAAGTTGCGTGTCTAATCAGTGACCCTGATCTCGAGCTGCATCTTAAGTGGTGTATTATGTACACTACCGTTCAAAAGCCAATTTTGTGTTTTCCATGAAAAGTCACACTTTTATTTACCACCATAAGTTGTAAAACGAATAGAAAATATAGTCAAGACATTTTTCTGGCCATTTTGAGCATTTAATCGACCCCACAAATGTGATGCTCCAGAAACTCAATCTGCTCAAAGGAAGGCCAGTTTTATAGCTTCTCTAAAGAGCTCAACTGTTTTCAGCTGTGCTAACATGATTGTACAAGGGTTTTCTAATCATCCATTAGCCTTCTGAGGCAATGAGCAAACACATTGTACCATTAGAACACTGGAGTGATAGTTGCTGGAAATGGGCCTCTATACACCTATGGAGATATTGCACCAAAAACCAGACATTTGCAGCTAGAATAGTCATTTACCACATTAGCAATGTATAGAGTGTATTTCTGATTAGTTTAAAGTGATCTTCATTGAAAAGAACAGTGCTTTTCTTTCAAAAATAAGGACATTTCAAAGTGACCCCAAACTTTTGAACGGTAGCGTAATAGATCTTAAGTAATTGGATATTAACACTTACCACTAAATAGAAATAAAGTGCCACACAATACCTTACATAGTTATTTAATTTTTTGGGCGCCTGTTTTGTTTCCAAGGAAACACTGCTGGAATAACCTACCGTTGTTGAGGTATGTGTGGAAGGTGCGGGATGAGAAAATCAATGGTGCTAAATCTTACCAAATATCCCTCTTGTTCAGGGGCTTTGCCAGGATTGGGAAGGTTGGGAGTGTTTTTCTGAAAGTAGGGAGTGTAACTTCCTACACTTAAGGGGCGGGTATATATTATATATTAGAAGTTGTTCGGAATAATTTTGATTCTGTTAAGTGCAATAAACAGGAGTGGAAAAATAAGTGAAATTTAAGTTACAAATGAAATAATTTTTTCCTGTAGTTACTTGAAATGTAAATACTGTAAGCAATACAAAAAATTCAGTAATGGTAACTTGTGGAAGTACTATTTAAGATGTGAATCTTGGCAGAAGAGAAACCGCTCGAAACCAAAAGAGTGAAAATGATTATCATGCCGTTACCATGGGAACAGTCTTTTATGAATGAGGAAGTGGGCTCTCAGCGCACCGAGTCCGGTGTGAATGAGGAAGGTGACAAGTTTTATGTTTCATCTAATTTAGGTTATTTAAAAACTGTTATTTGGCAGTAGGCACATAGGAAAGTGTAAAGTATAAAGTTTCTGTCAGTATGTTTATCATGCTTTTATGATAAACTCGAAGATATTTATCCAAGGCCATCCTTAAAAAAAAAAAAATCCGTTTCCTGTCCACCGGGTGGGCAAAAAAATTTTCAGTCTGGAGGTTTTTTTATGAAATTGCAATGCTGTTTGCTTTTTCTTTCAGTACTTTTTTTTATTACAAAAGCAGACACATTTAATAAAATGACAGTTTAATCAACTGAAACTTGCAAAACTTTTACAAAGGTACTTAAAATGTCTGACACACGGATTTTTGTAGTTATAAATCGAGCGTTAGGCCTAGTTTGGATGAAATTACACTATTAAAATGATCACTGAATGATTTGTTTTTCTGAATCTTTATTTTGTTGTTCGCTAGAATACCATTTTGCGATTTCACACTTAAGCAAATGTTGAAAACTCCGGATCTCCTTCCTTCATGGTGGCTGCCATTTTTTTTTTTTTTTTGGTGCCACATGGTGCATGCGCAGAGCTGATTCAGTTCAGAGTGCGCGCGCACTCGGCGGAGGCAGTAGTGTGTCGGGGCCGTCGGAGGGAACAGAAGCAGAAATGACGCTTACTTTGTCTCCGGTAAACCAGTCTTCTCTCGTTCAATTACGTGCTGGCATCAGAAGACACCGTTGGTTGTAAATGAAACCATACTGAGTCGTTGGAGTGTATTTTCATACACAAATGGAGAAATGTTGGCTGAGTGTGTAATTGTGTAGCCCCACTGCAGACCGTTGTTGTTAATTCATAGCATGCTCAGTTGCATGAATGTGTCATGCACCGAAAATAAGAGATTTACAAGCCAGGAATGCCTCATGATGCAATACGCAAGAAAAGAGAGAAGATTTACTGCCATTTTACTTTGTATTTGAGTCAAGTGAATAAATAAATGGTCTGTGGAAAATACATTTAACCCTGGGAACTGCGTGCACAGGAGTTTGTGTTTACTCCCCCCGGCTGGCTACTTATTTGTCATGGCTGGCTAGTATGAGTCTTAGTGGAAAGCCCTGGGAATGTGGAAATTAGTGCTGTCAAGCGATTAAAATATTTAATCATGATTAATGTCGCGACTGTCATAGTTAACTCGCGATTAATCGCAATTTAATTGCACACTTTTGTCACATGAAAAACCATTGTAATTCTCTTATCAGCATAAAGTGAATGGGCTTGCTTTGTACCAATGTTTTGTTTTTTTGGTTTTTTTTATTGCAGAGCACAACACGTCTTGTCACAGCCACTGACATCCATAACTTCCATATTAGATGAGAAAACCAAGGGATGAAAAGTAAAGTGCATATCACTGTGAAAATAAAGTTTTATTTTACTCTGCATTAGTTTCTTTTGAAGAGAAGTATTTGCCATAAAAGAAGAAAAAAAACAGATAACAAAAATAAAAACGTTCATCATAGTGTGGCGCTGTATTATCTAATTCTCACTGCTTATAACTCTACACCTACTGATGAGATGAGCTAGGAAACTGAAGACTGAAGGAACAGTATTGAAAAGTATTTTTCCAGTCTCACATGTGAAAGGTAATCCCATGTGATCTCGTTTGGACGGTAAACCTGTTGGTACAGTTAAACGCAGCACATGAATGAGGCATCTTTATTCTCGGCTACTGTCTAGACGCTATACCAGAGACGGTTGAAGAATCTCCACTTTGCCACATCCAATATGGCGGCGAGGATGACGTATGATTCTACGCAGAAGGCGGCGTCTATGTTTGTCTATGCCTTTCTCCATCACTCACACTTATTGAAGCAGCGCGTGACAAGCCTCAACAGGAACTACGGGTGACTCGCAGGGCCAAATTAGAATTTGCGTTAACGGTACTATTTTTTTTATAAATCACGTTAAATTGAGATTGCGGTAACGCATTAACTTTGACAGCACTAATGTAAATGTCAAGTTTGATTTTAGATTTACAAACCCGAAAAAAAAATGTCGAAAGACCGGCGTAAAAAAAAAAAAATTTCAACCGCACAAACGGCACTCACCCGGCCGGTGGACCGGCAACAGAACATTTTTTAATAATGGCCCAAATACATTACCTCCTCATTCTAAACCTGCCTAGCTTCGCTGGCGAAACGCTCTCAAAACTCATAGTATTTTGCTTCCATTCAAGCCCCGTTTTCAAAGTCTGGCCAGTAAGAACGCTACGTTTTTGGTGGTAAAGTTGATTTTTATTTATTTATTTTTTCTTGATTTAACTTCCGTATATGGAAAGCACATGCCCCGGGAAACTGCTGACTGTTGATGATCATGTCCACGGAAATGTACAAAATAATTTCACACAGTTTTGGTTAGCACAGGTTAGTATAAAATTTATAGCTTGCATTTGGGGATTTATGTCTGAGGTTTTTTTTTTTTTTTTTTCCCTTTTAAGAATTGGCTGTGTAAAACACGGCTGCACAGCTCGCTAAGCCTGTACAAAGCTTAAATATTGTGCCTTATTTGAGCAGTTGATTTTGTGTAAATAAAATTTTCAGTGTTGAGCAGGTCTACAGCTTGCTTACCTTTCACTCCATCGGGCAGGCTGTGAATCATTTGTTAATCTGAAAAATGACGGTGCGCTACGGTATATGTATCTTGCTGTGTGAAAACTCTGCTCACACAATTTCACACACACATCTTTGGCCTTTATCAGTTAGATCTAAAAATAAAAACATTTCAAACTCTCTTAAATTCCCCGACTTTGGTTTTCTGATTCTGTGTAACGGAGCTCGTTGCTTTTGACAGGCGGTACACACGAGGCTTCTCATAGAGATGGTGAGTGGCGCTTTTTTTTTTTTTTTGCGCTTTTTCATTATAGCTGCGTTGCATTTCTAGGCACTGAGAGCATGAAAAAAAGAGCAAGCGGTTAGTAGTGAGGGCTTGCGGCAGTGAAAGCTGGTGGTTTGTTTTAGGGAGTGGTTGTTGGCCTGTAGTCATGGGATGGGGCTGAGGATATTCTGGTAGGGAACGAAACCAACAACATGCATTACTCTTCCACAGCGGAGTTCAGTCTGCCTTTTCTCTGCTGGACCACAGCAGTGCGTTTCTTCCTTCATCTCGATCTAGAAAAGACTGAATTTAGCCACTTTGGCAAAGGAAGCAATGTTCATTTAGTCTCGAACACTTTTTTTTTTTTTTTTTTTTAGTGCTCTGAGAGCTGAGCTGCATTCAGACCTGTGGCTTGGCTCACTTCCTTTTTAGAGGAATCCTCTGGCTTTTGTTTTCATGCCAGCAGTGTATCGGAAAACAACCTCAGGATGAAGTTAACAAGCAGGGCAGGTATGCCCTGGTTTAGTGCGGATGGGACGTACAGCACGCTCTGTATAAAGTCCGCTTCATCACATGATCTCTATAACTAGAGTTAATCACATTACAGATTCAGGAGGCAGGCGAACACGTGCTGTTTTATGAGGGATTTTATTTTTTTGAGATCTTGTGGTCCTGTTCAACAATTAAAGAGGTGTTTGAGGAGTGGTGGTGTAATGTTGTGCCACCTCGAAAAAGGATGTTGCTTTTGGTATTCTTTCCCACTGGCTTTGCCTTACACATGCTATCATTTTGTCTCTTTAGGGGCATTTTTGTCTAAAGGGCTAAGAGTTTTCGACAAGTTCCCTAAAGGGTCTGAAATCGCTCACTACTCACTATGTAGTGGGCTATATAGTGAGTTCGGCATTTTGTAATGCTGTCCAGATGTATAGTGAGAATTATTACGTCCTATATAGTGCACTCCAAGTATCCCACAATGCATCATGAAAAGTAGTGTACAGCCGATGGTCACTAACCAAGCAATATATACCGTCATGCTGGGGAAAAAATGTGTTGGGATGAACAGATGGAGGAAGAAACGTATTATAAACAGATGTTCAAGTACAATTAAATAGTAAGAGAATAGAAAATAAGCTAAAATAGAATAAGACAGATGAAATACAAGAATAAGTTACAGTGCTGAGCGAGGAATTAATCAAAAGCCTCAAGTTTGATTTAAAAGGCAGCGGCAAAGAAGAAAGTATTCAGCCTTGATTTAAAAGAACTGAAAGATGCAGCAGACGCAAAGTACTTTGTATTTATTAATGTGGGAAATGCGCTCAGTATAATATGGATTTATCACAAAAATACATGCATCTATTTTTCTCGCGGTCCAGTTTCCATCAAATCCTGCGCTCTGATTGGCTGGCGAGCGGGTCCGTATCCTATGATATGGACCCCAGTTACGGACTCTGGTTATGGACCTTTGGCAGCTTGCGCGTTCACAACGAACATGGTAGCATTTTTTGTCAACTTTTTTTTTTTTTTAAGATTTATAAGATTATCAAAAATCTTATACATTTTTGCCAGCATTTCTCAGGAGAATAGCATTAATTTTACAGCATGGATAGCGATAATGACAGTCTTCAGTGAAAGCGAGTTTTACTACCCTGAGGAAGAAGAAATAAAAGAAAACATTGCAGGAGAAAGCTAAAAACCTGTAACTTGCTAACGCTGAGCAAAAACATGGCTGAATCCTGAATGACTCAATTTTATATAAATAGGGGACTACATAGGCGGCAAACTGTAGTTTTTTTTGTTTGTTTTTTTTCCTGCCATTGAAGTACACTTGTATACCGAGGAGGAAGCAATTTGCGTTACAGCTGTGAATGAGGATTCAAAATGGCGGTTCTCATTTTCTGTTAGAATTTGGTAAAGAAAAAAATAAATATTATTTACCAGCTTAAGGTCAGTCTATATGGTGAAATACCATGACCTCGGCCACGGTATTTCACGATATGGACCTCCCAGCTGGTAAATAACATGTATGTATTTATTTTGAAAACCCACCAGACTACTGATCTGGCACGTTTTAACTGTCCGACAATGACGTAAATAACAGCACAGCAGAGTCTTGTCAAAGTGTCTTTTCATTTTACCAATGAGCTCACCATATAGTCCTCTATATAGTAATTCCCTCTATTGTGAGTAGGGATTAGTGAATGAGGGTTATTTCAGACACAGGGTTTAAGTCTTGCATTTTAATTACTCAACTTAATCTGTACTAGTGATTTCTTAAATCTGTAAATGCTCAGTCATAGCAACTGTCTTAAGATGCAGTCAATTGTAATTTTTTTTTTTTTTTGTAGGAAAGGATTAAAGTTGAAATGGTAACGGTTTTAATCACCTTGTTGGACAAATTTTGGTCATATAATTCTTTTTAACTGATTTTGTGGAGTATTTTCTCGCACAATGTGAATAACATACACCAAAAAAAGGTTTTTTGTTTTTTTTTTCTCCCTCTTTTTCTGAGCTTTCGCAAACAAAGGCATCCACCAGTCATGTTGTGCGGAATGGACATCTCATGGTGACGTAGGTGACAGCCGGCTATACAGCCACGAATGTAGCAGCGAGCTTCTGTGTATCGCCGTCACTCAGCTTCAGCTCTTGAATGAGATTACGAAACTCTCCTTGCTGTCGTCTCTGTTCCAACAATGTGCATCCCCAAAACTTTCTCGTTCTTGAGCATGTATATAATTATTGTCGTCTTCAGTTCTAGACAACTCCATCAATCACTCAAGATCCTACTGACAGTCACAGCACGAGATCAGTGTGAAACGAGCACGGAAAGCTGAAAAAATTGCCGAAGACTGTGTGCATACTGTGAAATTTCACTCTTTCGCATCACAGTTTCATGTTGTATCCAGTGTATAAAGACCTTTTAGAACTCGCACCATTTTTGCACTTTTGTAAATTGCAGCCCTGACATCGTGGGGTGTCGCTTGTTTGTTTGTTTGTTTGTTTGTTTGTGTGTTTAAGCTCCTCTCAATTTTTCTGATGTAGAGAAATGGTAGAGCCCTGCTTTTATAGAATATGCTGTTGTGTGTACAGGAGGTTGTGTATGTAAACATGCTGTACCTGGGATTTCTGTTTCTCACAGGAATGCATCCTGTCCGGGATCATGTCTGTGAAGGGAAAGAAGGTCCTGCACATGGACAGGAACTCTTACTACGGAGGAGACAGCGCCTCCATCACCCCTCTGGAGGATGTAAGTCCATTTAACTGTTCAAAAAGCTTTAGACAACTTGTATGTACATTTATTCGTCAGGCATGTGCTTTTATCCTGAGTGTTCTACATAGGGATGTTAACCGATGACCGTGTGACCGATGGTTGACCGAATCAAAGTCAACCGGTTAATTTTTTTTTTTTTGGTTGTTGGTTTAAAAAAAAAAAA
This sequence comes from Neoarius graeffei, assembly GCF_027579695.1. Lineage (NCBI taxonomy): Eukaryota > Metazoa > Chordata > Actinopteri > Siluriformes > Ariidae > Neoarius > Neoarius graeffei. Next base: position 51,157,405 of record NC_083589.1, read on the forward strand.
ATCAATCGTTTTGAAGCTGCCGATTTTGGAGCGGAGAACCTGGAATTCCGTGTTGTAGACGCTTGGGGCATGCCATACGGTGTAAGGACGACAGCTGACAAATCAGAAACACCCATTCAGTCATGTCCCGCCCCAGTTAAAGACGGCTGACAAATCAGAAACACCTATTCAGTCATGTCCTGCCCAGCTGCCACTCGGCGAAAGAAAAGTGCAGACACAGGCTTTTTAGCTTGCAAATTACTATTCTGTTTTTTTTTTAAATTATTATTAGAAGGCACATGGAGTTTAGTCCTGCCTTGGCCAGTGCATTCTGAAAGTATTTTTCGGTCTGTAGCCAACAATGCATGTTATTGCAGATCATCTCTCTCCACACAAACTAAAGGCGCAGATGCTGACTTGTTGTTTTTTTTGGTTTTTTTTTTGAATCGTGCAGAACTTTTTTTTTTTTTTGGGGGGGGGGGGGGAGGCGTTGGAGTGTCTGATTGTAATTTCAAGGTGGATTCTGTATTAAAATTACTAAATAGGCGGGTGCCGTTGCAGTCCATGAGGCGTGGGGGGTGTGGGAGGAGGGCAGTGGATCGGGGGGCTGTGCGCGTTTGCGCGGAAGCTGCACAATCAGTTTATTAAACTGTACATTAAATTTTGCGTGGCTTCGGCGCGGGCGTGTGCAGCTTTCTGATTTGCTGTTTTCTTCTCGTGCTTGTACTTCCTGTGTTTCGTGGATTGTGGCGGCATTTGCTTATATGCAGAATTTGCTTTGAAGAAGTTGTGGTCGGACGCTCCAACGCCCCCCCCCTTGGGAAAGGAAGGTCGGATCTGCGTGATTCAGCCGTGGAGAGGGCGGCATCCGCCAAAAGGCGTGCCGTTTGCATCCCTGTAATAATTCCAATTCTAGAATTTTAAACTCGTAGGTTAACCGACTTTAACCGGCTAATGAGGCTCGGTGGTCGGCCAAGTTTTTTTTTTTTAATTTTTTTATTTTTTTTTTTTTTAGTTTTCACCATCCCTAGTTCTACATTTGAGCTCTTGATCAGTAGCCCAGAGTTCCAGGAACTGGCTGGATTTCATTTCTTAGCTTGTCCCTGGTGGTGATGTGCATGGTCTCAAAATAATGACTTTTTTTTTTTTTTTTTCCGCCTGACACTTAAATGTCATTTGATTTTTCTCGTTGAAATAGTAGGCAGGGCAAGAGATTGAATGAGGTCGTGTTTCGCATTCACTCTTGGAACCTACTGCTATCAGAGAGCGTCTCTGTTATGAAGGAAAATTCAGTACGATTTCCATTTTTCTGTCTTCAGAGGAATAAATTAACTGAGATCTTTAAGTGTTGCCAGGCAAAACGAACCTCGCCTGGTAGCACTTATGATGAATATGAAGGAAGATGTATCACAAAAAAAAACCCAATGGTGACTTTGATTTTGACCTTGTGTGTGAACATACTTGGCCAATAAACATGGTTCTGATTCTCATTAAAACGCCGTACTGCTCTCAGCCAATCAAAACACATCTGAATGAATATGAAGGAAGATATCGTGGGAAAAAAAAATTGACCTTTTTGGTGACCTTGACTGGATGACCCTCAAAATGTTCGAGGTTCTATTTGAGATCGTTGCCTATCTATCCTGAAGGTTTCATGAAGATTGGTCCAGCCGTTTTCCTGTAATAGCATTAAAGGTCCCATGGCATGAAATTTTCACTTTCTGAGGTTTTTTAACGTTAAAATGAGTTCCTCTGACCTTCTTAAGTCACCCCAGTGGCTAGAAATTTCATAATGTGTAAACCAAACTATGCCCAACATTTGAGAATGGCGCGTCAAAACGGCGCGTTGATGAGCTCTTCCCTTTACTACGTCAGCAAGGGAGATGATCCTCACGCCCCCCCTCTGGATTCCCACCCACTGTATGGATTGCCCCGCCCAGTTGTAGTGAGGAGACCATAGAGGACACAACATGGCATCACCTCAGCGAGCGAAACATGGAAATTGCGCTGTACATGGATGTGACAACACAGAAAAGAGTCTGTTTTTACTGCCGACGGGAGAGCCCCTGAAGACGCAGTGGCTTAATTTTATTTACTTCAATAATACGCCGTCGAGTCTACCTAAGACGGTGTATGTTTGTCGGAAGCATTTTCCTGAGGAATGTTTCCACAACTTGGGACAGTACAGGGCAGGTTTTGCACATCAACTGTCACTGAAGCCTGGGTCCGTGCCAAGCATCCCTGCCGCATCAGCCACAAACACCGAACAAGTAAGTGTATAACTGGTCGTTTTGCCGTGTTTTAAAATCGGTGCGTTAGCCTAGCAATGGCTACATTAGCTGTGCTGCTAACCGCTTCCTGCAGTTAGCCAGGTAATCTGCGCTACAAAACTAAAGAGCATGCAGCATGCTCTGTTAAACTGAGTTTAGTCTGGAAATTGACTGTAACTTATGAGCTTATGTTTGACTATTGCTCCGCAGTGCATGTCTTCTGTTGGATAAGCGATTAGTTGCTGCTTCTATCCTCTTTGGTTATGGAGTGCGTGTTCAAGCCTAGGGTATTATACGTTCGTAAACTACCACTCCGAACACTCTCACTCTCTGTTCTCTGTGTCACGTTGAGTTTACGAAAGGAGTCCGAGGGAGAACGGGGTTTTGTCTTAGCAGCGTGGCTACAGGCGCTGATAGCAGCGAGTATGTGTGCGCGCAGCTTGGTCAAGCCCCTCCCCCATGGCCCGCCTCCACCCTCTACCCTTCCCCGCCTCCTGCTTCTCATTAGCAAAACGACGCACTGGGAAAAGTGCTGAAATGGGGCTTTCTCCCAGGAGGCTATATTTACGTGCCGAGGGTTCATTTCGAGAAAGGCTGCGGATATAACATTCGGAAACCTCCACGAGCCCGTTTAAAGCATCAACAAACCACCATGCCATGGGACCTTTAACAAAGGACCCCCACCGAAAACAATACCCTCCCGTAGACTCCGTCGAGAGAGACCTTTTTTTTTTTTTTTTATAGCTTCTATGATGATTAATTCGTCTGACGTTCCACAACATGAATTGTGACTAATTAATAAATATAAACAAATTCATTGTTCTCTTTGACATATTGCTGAGGTGCATGAGGAATAAAACCAGAACATGCTGTTATTGGAAAACGGTCAACGTCAGGGTGGTAACACTAAACCATTTTGTGTTTTGTCTGCATCACTCCACCTTCTTGTTTTTCCCACAAGTGTGCACTATTTTATTTATTTCCCCCCCATGGTTTGTTTAATGTTAATGTATCGCAGTGATTTATAAAGTGCTTCCCTTCCTCTCTCAGCTGTACAAGCGCTTTGCCTTGCCCGGTGCCCCTCCGGAGTCGATGGGGAAAGGTCGTGACTGGAATGTGGACCTCATCCCCAAGTTCCTCATGGCAAATGGTAGGAAAACCTCAATGCCAAAGGAATTAAAGAGTTATAATCTGGAAATTGTGTGCGCGCACACGTGCCAAGCTTCAGTAACACTGCTGATCCTGTTGCCCAGCAATCAGTTATAATGTCGCACTTCTGCCAGCTCACTCAGACAGGATCATATGAATATCCCAGTGATTGTTTTTATCAGTACCTCTGTGCCACTGATTGATTATTAATAAGATGAAAATCGGAGCGGTTCTGATTATCTTGTCTGTGTGTTTAGGTCAGCTCGTGCGCATGCTGCTGATCACGCAGGTGACGCGTTACCTGGACTTCAAAGTAATCGAGGGCAGCTTTGTCTACAAGAAGGGTGGAATCTACAAAGTGCCCTCCACTGAGACTGAGGCTCTGGCTTCCAGTAAGTAGGCTCTGCAGGTCTGATATTCACGGCCAAATCCCAGGGTTTTTTCTAGAAAAATTTAGTATGAGGGAGCGAAGCGGGGGGGATGGTGCCGGTTGTCCCCCCCCCGCTGTGCAAAGCCTTTTGAAAAATGCTCCAATGGAACATTCTGAGGCTATCTGAGAGGGAAATTGTAACAAATTGTCTGTCAACATTGAAAAAGAAAGAAGTAATCATCTTCTGCCCCGGACAGTCTTTGGCTTTCTTCCGCTTTGTGCCGCGGGATGACATCTTTAAATGCCCAAGTGTCAACAAAAACAACTCGCGAACTACTTCTGTCAAAAGCTCCCGCGCCGGTGGCTGAAAGGCCATTCAGTCTCGAGAAATCTCGCTCTACAAGTCAGCTGACCTTGTATGTAACCCATGTCAAATCTCGCGAGAGCAGCCGCGACAACTAAACAACATGGCGCCTCAGTCTGGAAAATGCCAATTCGGATTGTTTTTGCACCGTCTGGCGGTGTATCTACTATGATTGGAATATTTTTGGAGCAGTTATAACGTATTTGATCAGACACAGGCTTTCGTCTAAATAGGGGAGCAGGGGCGCTGCGCCCTCTTACTCTCGGCGTGCGCCCCCTTACTGACTCTGTGAAAACATCCCAGCAACACCACGTGACAATGTGTCTGATCATCAAATACGTTATAATTGCTCCAAAAATATTCCAATCATAGTAGATACACCGCCAGACGGTGCAAAAACAATCCGAATTGGCGTTTTCCAGACTGAGGCGCCATGTTTACTTGTCGCGGCTGCTCTCGCGAGATTTGACATGGGTTACATACAAGGTCAGCTGACTTGTAGAGCGAGATTTCTCGAGACTGAATGGCCTTTCAGCCACCGGCGTGGGAGCTTTTGACAGAAGTAGTTCGCGAGTTGTTTTTGTTGACACTTGGGCATTTAAAGATGTCATCCCGCGGCACGAAGCGGAAGAAAGCCAAAGACTGTCCGGGGCAGAAGATGATTACTTCTTTCTTTTTCAATGTTGGCAAACAATTTGTTACAATTTCCCTCTCCGATAGCCTCAGAATGTCCAATTGGAGCATTTTTCAAAGGCTTTGCACGGCGGGGGGGGACAACCGGCACCATCCCCCCCGCTTCGCTTCCTCGCCATGGTGAGCGCCCTCATACTAAATTTTTCTAGAAAAAACCCTGAGACACATTGTCACGTAGTGTTGCTGGGATGTTTTCACGGAGTCGGTAAGGGGGCGCACGCTGAGAGTAAGAGGGCGCAGCGCCCCTGTTCCCCCGTTTAGACGAAAGCCTGAAATCCTATTCTGACAATGTGTTGCAATACAAAAAAAAAAGTGAGTTTAGTACTAGGTTTGACGCATAGTTTATTTTAAAAAAAAAAATCGTCTAATTGTTTGCTTCCATTTGAAATCGACAATGTTTTGAACTGGATGCGGAATACGGTCCAATCGTGAATTTTGTCTTCTAAGGCATTGATGTGGTGATGTAGTCGAGAGGACATGAGACACAAGTTGGTGTGCAATAATGATGCACACAGTCAAAGCCAATACGTTGATCTGGGCGAAAGTAGAGAGAGTTCGGTGTGTTATGGGATGGGACGCCATTTAGGTGCGCATCTTTGTCGTGCCATTACCAGAGTGTACAGTAGAGATTATTTTAAAAAATAATTCCTGCTTTCATACTCAATATAATTTCAGTTCTTTTAGGGTGGCACAGTGGACTGTGCTAACCACTACACGTCTCAAAGGTTCTGGGTTCAAGTCCAGGGGCCTTTCTGTATGGAGTTTGCATGTTCTCCCTGTATCCGGGTGCTCCAGTTTCCTGCATAGTCCAAAGACATGCGGTTAGGTTAATATAGGGCGGCCTTAGGCTGAAGTGCCCTTGAGCGTGGCACCTAACCGCCAACTGCTCCCCAGGCGCTAAAGCGTGGCTGTATGTGGGATGAATAAAGTTGTCAATGTATATCTGTATTAACCCATTGATGCCGGATGCTGCGTTGCGCAACATTGCCCCTAGCGCCGGTTGTTGCATAACGCAGCATTGCCCCAAATGCTGGGTGCTGCATAACGCAGCATTGTTGATTTTGTCATTATTTTCAAGACGCATGCCAGATTTGTTTTTTTATAAAAATGTTAGCGTTAATGCTGAATGAGCATGATCCAATAAAAGCAGAGAATTTTATCTTTTAAATGCAACTTATTTCATGTCTTTATGTGCTTCAGAGGCTGAGATATTGAATTTTTCGTAGGTGTTTTCAATTTATTATTTTTATTTCAGAAAACCCTCAGGCAGATGGGGACCTTTTCTAAAAACTGGCTTAGGCATTTGCAGACTTTTTTTTTTTTTTTTGCGGGCGTTTCAGGCGTCCATGGGTTAAAACATTCATTTTCAAAACTTAAAAGGGAACTGAAGGCAATTTTTTTTTTTTTTTTTTTTTTTAATCATCAAAATTCTATATTTCTCATTTTATTGAATATAGGAATAAATTTTTTGATCGCTATTTTGTCACTGCTATAGCAAGTTATGAGTGTTTGAAATATGCTACGTAATATCAGTCCATATGTCAAAGCAATGGCCGTAAACGAGTTCGTTGAGACCTGTGCGAGACATCGTAGGACGGAATTAAAACGTACAGCGGAAATCACTGACCAGTGTTGTCAAAAGACGCGTACGCCCTCCTTCAAATGCTGATGTAATCAAGCCGGAAGTTTTCCCTGTGTCCGAAATCGCTCCCTATTCACTATATAGGGCACTATATGGTGAGGACGCCGTTTTGTAGTGCTGTCTGAACCCTTCGTGAGGATTATGTGGGAAACGTGCTCAGTATAATATGTATTTATTATTTTGAAAACCCACCAGCCGCCTGATCTGGCACGTTTTAATTGTGCGACAGTCATGACGTAAATACCAGCATGATGGACTGGTCCTTATCCTGTCGTCTTTCCAACTCTTCCCTACTCCACATTGGTTCGAAGTCGTATGGAATAATCTCCTAGTCTGGCTAACGCGACAAAGCTCTACGAGCTATTGGTCTGGCCAAGATATTAAGCCCAACCGTTTCCCAGAGCCCGTGGTTGACCCGCCTCCCTGAAATGCCTCAGTTTGCTACTGGTCGAAGCCAGAAAAGGCTGTGACGAAGCTTAAACCAATCACATCACTCTTTCCTCTGACGTATGCGACGCGACGGGGCTAACTGGTAGATTAAACTCTTACCGAAGCCGGTCGGGAGCAAGGCGAAAACGTCCTTCCTTTCAATAAATACCTCCAGGGCTGCTCTTTGCTCCGTTTTCAATGAGAACTTCCCGTTGAATGCTTTCAATACAGCATCTATGCGTAATAGATGCGGAAGCGTGAATGAAGCGCTTCCGGCATAGATTCTGTAAACAATCTATGGCTTCCGGTCGCAGTTCTACTACGTCAGTGCCTTGAACACGCCTCTACCCAGGGCCGTTGGAGATGCTCAAAGTTGATTGGTTCCCGATTTTTCGGGAGCTTGGAAGAGCTGTAGATAGCTTGCCTGGCCAGACTAAGCTCGCAACAGGCCCTCGTGTTGCGTCACGCTTAGGATGGGCGGGCCCAGGCTAATAATCTCCATCACTGGTGAAGCTGGCAAATCTCAGAATTAATCTAAATTGGAATGATTTGGCGATCTGGCCGCTGTGTGAACAGTTTTCAAAATGGCCGAGCTGACGCTTCACGTTTGAAGTCTCATTAAGATCGCACGGATAAGCGACGCCTGCCGTGGACCAAACGAACTACATTCAACATGGCTAAAAGGCCGATAAGTGTAATATAATATGCCGATACGAGTCACGACAAGGTTAAAACCGAAAACGTAATTGAATAACATGTTAATTAAGAAATAAAGCAAGTTTAAAAATGACTTCAGTTCCCCTTTAAAATTCTTGTAGAGTGAGATTTTAAATGGTTCCAAGTACATGCATGTCATTTATGCATACTAATTATTATTATTATTTTTTTTTTAAACAAACTGTAGCACTAGTCAAATTTGATTTATTGATTGAATTTGTTAGGGAAGCAATAAAGTTGTTGCTTGGCTTTTGTGTACGACATTCAAATATGTTATAGGTAAATGAGAGAGGGATATCTTGAAGTGGGTTTTTGAACATTTTAAATATCGGTGTAAACCCCCCCCCCCCCCCCCCCCCCCCTTTTTTTTTTTTTTTTGAAAAAACACGGGACACTGCATTGTGGTGATCATCATATTGTTTACAAGTTAAGTGCACTGCACTTCCTCGAACACTCCTAATCAGCAGGTGTTGCTCTCTCGTCTATAGCCCAAGAGCATTGGCTCAAAATTGAGTCCAACCCGGAACAAATTAGTAACAAGCTGAATTTTTCAGAATATGTTCAGAATGCCCTTAGGAATAACATACTAAAAGTCCCCGGGAATCCACCTTGTGCTCTCTGAGAAATTCAAGATGGCGTCCAAAATGGCCACCGATTGGAGGTTTTTCAATATCTCAGGGATAAAACATAATATAAATGCAATTAAAATGTTAAATTATATGTTCTCTCATACAAGCAATGCAAATTCACCATTGTCACACTGTTGAAATTAAAATTAACCAAGATTACAAGGTCATTAATGTGGAATTTGATGGTTGACATGATTGACAGATTAGCTTAGTAGGCTACTTACATACATGAACATAATGTAAGACAACAATTAGACATCAATTTCCTTAATATTTAGTGCATCTTTAAGCTTTGATGAAATATTAAAGGGAAATTAAATTTGAGAACTCTATCTTCTAAAACTACAATGGCAAGCTGTTTCAGTACACTTCAACATTCCAGCGACTTTCATGACAAAAAGGTCTGCCTCAGGAAAAGCTCTTGCTTATAAACAATGAGTAGACTTAAACACTTCTCAGTGCCTCAGTTGTAATGCTTGGACCTTTGTTGTACCATCAATGAAGTAGGGAATTTATTCAAGCTTGTTTAAGGGTGGAAAAAAATTAATCTTTGAGTTTCTAGCGCCAGTCTTTACTACTAGCCAGGGCTCAAAATTAACTTTTTTTCTTTGTGTCCCCCAGTGGTCCCGAATTCTGTGTTGTATTGTCCCGAATGGAAGCAATAGTGTCCCCATTTTTTTCCTCTCTGAAATAACCAGTGGTTAATATTTATCATATGAAGTTACTATTATATTTGTAACTATGCGATTTTGAGCCCTTTATATCATTTTTACAATAAGTCACAAGACACAAGCGACACATGTCCTATACATCATCTACTTCAAAATTAGTTATTGCATTTTCAGTTTATTAAACTTTGGCGATCTCACTGTATGAATAGATACCCGTTTATTTAAAGGGGCCAACTAGCTCATTCAGAAAATGTTTCAACTCCCTACATCTGCAGTACACTTTAGTTGAAAATAAGACCCCTTTTATGTTCATTTCATCTACTTATACCTTGAATATCTGTTGGCACTTATAAGGCCAACTTATAATTTTCACCATTACCGTTATCCATTTTTATGAACTTTCCGTTATCCATTTTTATGAACTTTCCGTTATCCCTTTTATGAACTTTCGCTGCCGGGTGTAAATGTTAGCACCATCAGCATAGTGCCAGGTCCGAGCCTAGTTGTGCTGCTGACTGACTAAACTTTCTGAACTAGAAAGACACCAAGAAAACTCACTTATTCTGTTGAACGGTATCTTCCGTCAATATCATCCACATCATTCCTGTTGTATTTTATAACGTGTCTAACAGTGTTCATTAAGTTCATTCAGTTGCTAGCGTTGCCTGCAGACCAGGCGATGACACTTTGGATCCTGAAGGTCCCGGAGACGTTATGTCTGGGCTTTCAGTTTCTTCCCCGCGGTCGGTCCGCTTCAACCACTTAAGCATTTTTGTTCTGGCAAGAGTCGGCGCAGCGTGCGCGCTAGCAATTCCATTCCAAGTCCATATAATGCGGACTCCGGCCGAAGATTCTAGAACAGAATGCGCTGCTCTGTAGCCTACGGATGCAGGTGCATCGAAAGTGTAGCTACTATGTATTTTTTGCTGTTAACGTTTTAAAATTAAAATTGACAAATTAGGTGAATGTCTACGTACGTGTTACGGCTTTGTAAATAATATTAATGTAGAACTTTTTTTCTAGATCTATTTTTTTTCCATTGTCCCGGGATTGTCCCAGATATGATAATTTTGTGTCCCGATGACATTTTTTATGGTCCCCGGGACATCGGGACACCGTTAGTTTCGAGCGCTGCTACTAGCAATGCCAGTGTGTTCGGACAAAAAATGACTAAACTCCGCATGACCTTTTAACATGCCATTTTTTCATTTTACACCACCAATTTACTTTAATATTAATGAAAGTAAGTGCTCCAACCCCTAGTAATTGTGTTTGTTGTTTTGTGAACAGAATAGGATGATACGGAGTGAACAAGTAACCAATGGATCCACACTCTATAATCGGTAGTGTACATTAAATAGCACATGTATAGATTTACAATTATAAGTCTGTAATTATTATTGATTGTGGAAGTTGAAAGTTATAGAACAATGACCAGTTGTCTTCTTGTAAATAGGTTCATTATTTGAGGAACACTCAGTCGCCATGATTTATTGTGTTGGATTAGCTTCTTGTTATAATGAACAATTGTATGTAAATAAATTGTTATAATGGATTGAAGGTAATGTTTTGGAGTTCATGATGTTTTTGGTTTTAGTGAAACTCCCAGTGCCAAAAATATGGCAATCTAACCAGACATGGCAAGCGAACACATTATACACAAATGTACTGTTATAATAATGTGTACATTGTTATTATATAATGTTAATACACAATGTAATTAATACACATGTTGGAATTTACTCTCCTACCCTACAGAACATATATTCTGACCTTTTAATTGCATTAATATTTTGTTTCGGGCCTGAGATATGGGCAGATCTCCATTTGGCGGCCATTTTGGACGCCATCTTGAATTTCTCAGAGAGCACAAGGGGGATTTCCAGGGACTTTTAGTATGTTATTCCTAAAGGTATTCTGAAATTTTCAGCTTGTTACTAATTTGTTCCGGGTATAACCCTATTACTCCTGGGCTACCAGTCTCACGCATTTCTATACAATTTTTTTTTTTTCCCCCTCTCTCTCTAGGCCTGATGGGGCTGTTTGAGAAGAGACGTTTCCGGAAGTTCCTGGTCTTCGTCGCCAACTTTGATGAGAACGATCCCAAAACTATGGAGGGTATGGATCCCAAAAAGACGACCATGCGTGAGGTTTACAAGAAGTTTGACTTGAGCCAGGATGTCATTGACTTCACAGGCCATGCCATCGCGCTCTACCGCACAGACAGGTGAGTTGTCTCGGCGCTCAGAAATCTCACTCCGACAGAGTGGATAGCAGGGAGCCGGATGTGTTCTCTTGAGGTTAGTGTGCGACTTTATTCTTTCCTTCTCTCTGTCTCTTTCTAGTTATCTGGATCAGCCCTGCCTCGACGCAATAAACAGGATTAAGTTGTACAGCGAGTCCTTGGCGAGATATGGAAAGAGCCCTTATCTTTACCCGCTGTATGGTCTGGGAGAACTGCCTCAGGGCTTTGCCAGGTCGGCCTTTCTTCTCACACGCCCAGGGGTTTTGGTTTAGTGCTTTCAGAAGCTGTAACAAATATTTTCATCTTTTGTGTTTAAAAAAAAAAAAGAAAACCTTAATATTTGCGTTTTCCAGGTTAAGTGCCATCTATGGAGGAACCTACATGCTTAACAAGCCAATTGAAGAGATCGTTGTAGAGAATGGCAAAATAGTGGGCGTGAAATCTGAGGGAGAGGTGAGGAATTAATTCTGCATGCATGACTAATTCAGAACAAGCAGGTTGTTCAAGCAAAAGTGATGCAGGAAATCTCTTTCAGCTGTTTTATACGTGCAGTTAAATGTTGACAGCAAACTGGACTTTGATGAACAGACTGTAAATCACGTTTCCAGCTTCAGTGCGTTTTAGGTTACATCCACACAACAGCAATGAGTTGTTTTTTTTTTTTTTTTTTTTTTTTAAATATCGCGTCCACATGGGCAACGGATCAGTTACATTTCAGGTCTATATGGCAACGGAACGCTTGCTGAAAATGATGCAATGCACATGCCACACCTCTAGGTGCGCTGTAAGACGGTCCCATCGGAGACACCAGAACAATAGAAGTAGATGCATGCGCATAAACCCCTTCTGTAGCATCAGCCACATAAAGTTTTGATGATAATCAGTAGCGTAAAACAAAAGACGCGGAAGGAGGAATGAATGGGGGTAGATGGAAGCTGGTACGCCAACATTCTGATATCCTCCAGAATTCTTTAATGGTCTGGAATAAATTGAATGCTACACGTTGATGGATTACTTTCTTCTACGCACTTTTTGAGGAATGCATTGTCGGACTTAAACCAACATCTGAAGAGGTGAGATCGCTCCTCCCCCCCATTTTTCCTAGCAGGATTGGTTTTGTTTTTGGAAAGCGCACGGGCGGTGCGCGGTTTTGGTTACTGCTTCTGCAGTGTTTGGACTAGTTATAGGATTTGTTGACAACTCGCATCGAGTTCGTTACACTTCTACCCGGCGTGAAGCACTCAGTCATGTGGTTGTGACGTCATCGTAAACAAATCCGTTCTACTCATCCAGACGACTTCGCAACGGGGCCGTTGCCAGATTTTTCCACTCTGGGACCCGTTCTCTCAAGGTTTCATTTTGGGGCACCCAAAATGCCGGTGCTGTATGGACGCCAGGCCAAAACGATAAACAATTTTATCAGATTCACCTGAATCCGTTGCCGTGTGGACAGGGCCTCAGGCTCCTCGGTGATTGGTGGAAATGAATAAGTCAACTTTGTCAAATATTCGATACATGCTCAACATACAGCACAGATGAACTATCAGTCCTCTCTGACCCACGGTGCAAACAGGCAATGCGATAAATAAAAATAGAATAACTGAAACAGTATAAACACTTTTAGATAAGAAATAGACTATTTTATTATTGGAGCAAAAGGACATAAAATAAACAGTCAAGGGCACTTAAATCAGCACAATTATAATTCTGTGTATCACGGTACACCATTAAATGGTGTAATAATTTGTAAAATGCACTCATGTTGATAACCTGGCAGCTCAGCTGAAGCAGTTGATTCTAGAACTGGGAGTGCATGGAGTTTGAAGCTCATGCTGCTGACCAGACTCCTTATGGCTCTACAAGTAGCCTTCCTTGGATGGAGGATGCTCCGTCTGCTGCAGCTTGTGGAATGTGTTTGCATGTTTTTAATAACCTGGTAGTTGAGCCCCCACCACGCTTAATTCCTCAATAGCGTGCGAGTTTGGATTGGAAACTGTCAGCTGCCTTGAATAGTATAATCCAACCCACTGCACTGAATGCACTTTTTTTTTTTAAAAAACTCTGATGCAAAACATGGGTCAAAAGTGACCCGGCTGAGTTTTTATCTTCTATATCTTTGCAATAAATGAATTCCATCATTCAGTATTCAAGGTATTCCTCAATTAACTTGTTTTTGATCATCGTACATCCTTATTTTAATTTTTCCTTTCTTACTTTTTGAATAAAAACCCTTTTTGTATCACTACCCTTCGAATGCACAACATGGGTCAAAAACGACCTGCATTCATTTTCCAGGTTATTTCATGTATGGCTGAGTGTTTCTATGATCTACTTTTGAAATAAATTCATTTTGTCATTTACTTTTCCAAATATGCAGTAAATATCTTGTTTTTGTTTAGCACAAATCGTCGTTTTTATTTTTCCTTTCTTAAGTTATGAACAAGCACAGCTTTTGTAATTCTACATCAAGTTTACACACATGGGTCAGAACCGACCCGCATGCATTTACTCCAGCGTTTGGTGGGAACTGTGAATTGTGCTTGTGTCAGACATTTCACAGCTCAGCACAGCACCCTTTGCCCATCTAATACATGGAAGTAATGTTTTTCAATTGTTCGAACATTACCTTAGAAAAAAATTGATTATGTTTAGGTTCCCTTGAGAGTAGATTACTTGTCAAAGTTACAAGTAATTACTATTAGCTACCGAGCTGTTGACATATTCTACTTTAGTTAGCTAATTTTATTGTAGTTGGCTTAGCTAACTACATAGTTAATAAATAAATAACTGGCCCCATTCACTGCTAAAGTAATTACTTGAAACAAATTATTATTATAGTATTAAGACATTTAATTTTAAATCACACTTGGATGACCCATGTGTAGTAATATAAAAAGTATTTTTGTTCATAAAGTAGGAAAGAAAAAGTTTAATGATTTGTGGTAATTAAAAACAAGATATTTAAAGAATACTTGGAATATTCAATCATAAAATAAATTGATTTCAAAAGATAGAGCAAAGAAAAACTCAGGCCATGTACACACGTAGCCGGGTATTTTTAAAACCGAACGTTTTAAAAATGTTTTATCCACACCACCTCGTCTTCGAAAAAAATCCCTTCCACACATAACCGAACATCTGCGTTTTCAATCACGTTCATAAGCATTCCAAACCTGTAGATGGCATTATTTCCCCAAATCCTACCCCCTAATCACATCAGAATAGCACCTGCACAATAATTAACGCTTTCAAGGCACTACTCCGATCCATTACTCTTTGTCCATGCTTAATCTGGCTTCTGCAGTAAACAAAGGTCGCACGTTTGACGTCAGGGCAGATTTGTCATTTTTTTTTGGTGCAGATTGTGACGTTCTAAAACGCAAACCTCCGGTTATCTCTGTCTATACGAAAAGGCATACACGGAGTTTTCAAAAATCTTCACTTTGCCCGGAGTTTTTTTTTTTTTAAATATTCGTTTTTGATGTGTTTTCATGTGGATGACAGGCCAAAACGTAGAAAAATATCTTCGATTTAGCAGATACCCGGCTACGTGTGGACGGGGTCTCAGTCAGCATGAAATAACCTGGAAAATGAATGCGGGTCATTTTTGACCCATGTTGTGCATTAGAAGGGGTGTGCATATGTTTTGCATCAAAGGGTTAAAAACACAGCGCTGGTCATGATGGACTTAACTATGGCACAGTGCAAGACTTTTCTTATTTAAAGTTGATTTATCTTCAGAGGACAACAGAAATAACTGCAGGAGGAATGCCATTAAGTTCCATCTATGAAACGGGCGGGTGTAGAATTTAAAAAAAAAAAAAAAAATCCTTATGCCGATACACTTTCATACAATGTGATATGAAAGTGATTAACGTTCCCTTAAAGCGTAGCGTAGTCTTGCACAGTCTGCATTTGACTGTAGAATTGTTTATCAAGACTAACGGTACATTTTGCTGGCTTTCTTTACCACCTGCCTCGTGGGTACCTCCACCAACACCATCGTTACTAGTAAACATCCCCACAATGGCGACGAGCAGATGCGTTCAACTCTCCGAAGGCAATGATCTCAGTCCCGGTTTGTTTTATGTGAGCATGAGTTCTAATTAGAAATTTTAAAGCTAGACTGCCTTTCAGATTTTTCAAGTGCAGGTCATAAAAATCTGTGATGAACAGAAGGCTGAAGCTACACGTGCATATCCATGTGATCACGGACTCGTTATCATTGCGCAGCATTTCTGTTTTATGTCTGTGCTGCAGTGTAGTTTGTCAGGATCAGAAGCTTTGATTTTTCCATGTACAAGAAAATTCGTTCTGCTTCTCAATACTGTGTTTTTTAATATGGAGTAAACAAATCATAAATACAGTGCAAAAATGTAATGCATGCTACGTTATGAATGAATAATTGGCATGGAAATGGTAGGATTTTAAACTTTGTACGTCGTGTGTTCAGATTGCCCGCTGTAAGCAGCTGATTTGCGACCCCAGCTACGTCACGGACCGGGCCAAAGTCGTCGGCAAGGTGATCCGAGTCATCTGTATCTTAAGCCACCCCATTAAGAACACCTCAGATGCCAACTCTTGCCAGCTCATCATCCCTCAGAACCAGGTCAACAGGAAGCATGGTGAGGCACACAGGAAGTGAATTTCTGCCAGTGGTGTATGGGGCTTTGTCGGTTTCATTTTGACGTCAATTTACAATGTTTTCTCCTTCAATGTTTGTAGATATCTACGTGTGCATGATCTCGTATGCACACAACGTGGCAGCGCAGGGTAAATACATCGCCATCGCCAGCACCACCGTGGAAACTAACGACCCTGAGAAGGAAATTAAACCAGCTTTGGACCTGCTGGAACCTATCGAGCAGAAGTATGTGTTGGACATGTGATTACTATGCTGAAGCTATTGTATATGATGTAGTGGGAAAATACAACATGCTCCCTGTTTATTTCTCCCATCTGATCTTCCACAGATTTGTGAGCATCAGTGATCTTTATGCTCCAACTGACTTGGGAACTGACAGCCAGGTTAGTGTGTTTTTGTTAATTTGGCCTTCTGATGGATTATTGTATGCTAATTTACTCTTCATTAAATAGAAATAAAAATGATCAAAGCCTTGAGCATGCTATAGTACGGAAGCCGAGAGAGGCCCTTCATATAATCTTCTTTTTTTTTTTTTTTTTTTTTTATTCACCTTGTTATCCCGAGATAACGACATAATTAATTCAGGATGTCGAGAAAACAACACAACTAATTTGAGATCTCGAGAAAACAAAACAATTATTCTGTGATCTCGAAAAAACAATTATTTCATGATCTCGAGAAAACAGCTGAGATTTCTAGCAGAGCTGCGCCCCCTGTGGGTCAGACAACGAAGACTTAGAAATTGGTGGACATGTAACAGAGCAGAAATGGCTTTTTACGATGCCTTGAGAGAGATGGGGGCCAGTCTTCCGCGGAGGTGCGGCGGACTAATTTTGAAATTATCCCTTATTAAAAGACTTGATGCAATCTCTCCCTGTGTCAACCCCTGATCAAAATATTAGGTGATCGATTATTCCAGACATTCTAATGACCAAAGTTGCGTCTATACAGAATGAGAAATAGCCCCAAAGTCAGCATATCACAAGTCTCTTGGCGCACCTGAATGAACCATTTCTCAGCTGTTTACTCGAGATCTCGAATTAATTATGTCGTTATCTCGGGATAAGGTGAATTTAAAAAAAAAAAAAAAAGGATTATATGATGGGCCTCTCTCAGCTTCCGTGCTATAGAGCAGTGGTATTCGACTAAAATCAATAACCATCCAGTTGTATAAAATTTCTTACTTGGAAAAGAAGCAAATATGACCGAATGGAAGCAACAGTTACCTTTAACCTTTTAATGATTAGATTGTAGCTATAAATAAGACGCACATCAGTTTGTTGGCTCATCTGACCATAAGGCCGATGAGCTGTTGCCATGGCGTGGCGTCCATCGTCCACAATTCAGTTAAATCTCATCTCCTCCTCCGTCTGCTCTCCACGGATTTCCATTCCAATTGTTTTGTTAGAAAGAACTCCTCACTCCATACAAAACTTGGTCGTCTGGTCTATTTATTTATTTGTTTATTTTTTTGCCAACAAGTTACTAATTATACCAAATTTTCCAGGCCTCTCACTCAAATTCTCTCTCCTCTCTGATTTCTCATCTGATTCCAGTTCTGATTGATGTTTTGGGTAGATCTTCTCTTGAGGAACAAAACTTGGTTGTTTTGTTGATTTACCCGTTGTAAAATAACTTGTTTACAACTTTGTTTATTTTCAGTTAAATCACATTTCCCTCGGTTCTCACTGGAATTCAGTTCTGATTGTTTCGTTTGAAAGAACTAGTCATTCTGTACAACACTTGGTCATTGTATTGTCTATTTTGCTAATGAATTGCTAATCGGGCCACCTTAACGAGTTTTCGGACTTTTCCCTCGAATTGTATCTCTCGCAGTTCTCACCTAGCCTGGGAAATCCCATGCTGCTTTGCACAATTGTTCCGATCTGAAAAGACAGCATGGAAACTATGGTCTAAAGGCTCGCCTGAGTTAGGGAGCCAATCAGAGAGTGGGGAGGGGTGGAAAGACGGTGACGCGTACTACTCGACAAACGGAAGCTTGTAGTTTATTTGGGACTGTTTACGGATCACATTTAACATGGCGGCGAGCGATACGAACCAAACTTCCGATCAAGCTTTAGACACTGTTCTGAATTAGTCTGGTTAACACCAGACCATATCACAAGTGAAATAATTTCGGTGCCATTGTTTTCCTATTTTTGTTTTGCCTTCTCTTTCTCTTTCCTTCTCTTCTTCGCCTCTTCGTCGCTCTAACTACGTCACCAGGTACAACTGCCATGATTGGCCATGGGCTACGTATACGCCAAATGATAGACATTCGCAACTTTCGCACTTGTGATATGGTCTGGTGTTAACCAGACTAGTTCTCACCCGATTTCAGTTCTGATCGATGTTTTGGGTAGATCTTCCCTCGGGGAACAAAACTTGGTTGTTTGTTTGATTTGTCCTGTTGTAAACAATTTGTTCACAGCTTTGTTTTTCAGTTGAATTGTATCTCCTCCCTCAGTTCTTGATGGATTTCAGTTCTGATTGTTTTATTTGAAAGAGCTGAAGTTTCTGCACAGCACTTGCACTACGTTCAGACTGCAACCTGAAACGACCCATATCCGATTTGTTGTGAAATCCAATTTTTTTGTTAGGCCGTTCACATTACCAATTATATGAGACTTGTATGCGATCTCCAATATGAACGGAAAATGACCCAAAAGTGTCCCGCATGCGCAAATTGACACGTAATAAGCACATCTACGTAATGCGTGTAAACAAAAAAGCGCACTGTTCAAGTTTAATGACTTTCTTGTTTGTTTGTTTAATTATCTGGTTAGTGTTAAAGTGTGAGGTCTCGTTTGTGTTTTTGTTTCTGAACTGAAATGAAAACGTGTCGCCTGGTAACGAGGGTTGACTCCTAAATGTCTCTCTAATTTCTATATAAGTGCACTACATGTTACTAGGAAGTAATGGATTTTTAAACTCTATATAGTGCACTCGAGCTTCAGTAGGCAGTCATTTGGGATACGGCCGCTGTATTACCAAACTCTTAATTCAGGCTTAATAATTTGCACATATTTATTTCATCATATTAATAAACTTTTTCTACATTTTTATAAATATTTATTTAGATTGTTTATAGCCAGCTGAATTCTGCAGCTTCTCTCAGCGCTGGCTCAAGGTGCAGAAACACCAGTGCAGTTTGCGATGGAGATGAGGCGAGACCTGGCGATGTGGTTTTTGTGGTGGTGGCGGAACTCACACAATAATCTGATTAATGTGGGCAGCAGACTGAGACCGAAGGTGTCAAATTACTGGAAATTTCCAGAACAATCTTATAATCTTGTAATACAGGATGGTTTAAGTTATAAATCAGTTATAGAAACTGTTTTATTTAATCAGGCTAACAGATCAACATCCAGGTCCCTACCAAATCCACCATTAGCTTGATCAATTCTATAAAAGTCTGTTTAAATTCTGAAAACTGTACAAATGTTGTTTTCCACCAAAGAGTCGGGATTAGCCAACGCAGAATAGTGACGTTTGTCTCTTGATGACGTGTAGGTGGCATGAATGCGACCTGTCCGGTCAGACTGCAGTCGCATGTGAAAATATCGGATATGCATTGGAATTAGGACCACATATCCAAGCGGCCTGGGTCGCATGTGAAAAAAAATCGTATCTGTCTCGTTCAGATTGTCAATAACAAATCGGATACAGGTCGCATATGGGCAAAAAAAATCTGATATGGGTCGTTTCAGGGTGCAGTCTGAACGTAGTCTTGGTCGTTGTATTGTCAAATTTTTGCGAGCAATTAGGTCAACTTAACATTTTTCTTCTGACTAGAATTATATCTCCTCTGATTTATCATGCGAATTCAGTTCCGATCGACATTTTGGGTCAGTCTTCTCTCGGGGAACAAAATTTAGTCCTTTTGTTGACTTTCCTGTTGGAAACAGTTTGTCGTGGAGGTTGGTCCTCTGTCGCGTTTCAGTAGTCATGGTTTTGATGAGCTACTACGTCCTTGATGATCTGATTTGGTTCGTTTCACAACGATGCTTCATATTAGTTTTGATGAGTGCTATTGACTCTGAAAAGATGAGACCTGTTTTTAATTAGAGTTTGATTTTCACCTATAGCCTAGGTCACAACTGGACGTGCAATTTTTGGCGTTTCCCAAATCGCTGCGTTTTTTTTGTACGTGGAGAAAGCCGCACGTTGGCCGTAAGTTTGTCTTGCAACCTGAAAAAAAAACGTAAGCGCCTGTAGAGTTTGTTTGACATGACAAAGAACCTCTGCGGCCGGTCTACGGCTCGAAAATCAGCACGTCGCACGCGCGCCCTCCATGCGTTTTTTGCACGTAGACCGGCCGTAGGAGCACGTATGGCCGGTTGTGATCTAGGCTTGTCATGTAGCTAGTCTCTGGTCTGATGGAGCTGCCTTCACAGGGTGTCCGCGGGGTTTTAAAAAGTGATAAATCAAAAACGCAAAATTTAATGGCCTTAAAAAGTGATAAATTTGGTCAAAAGGTATTATTTTTAAAGAATAGGTATTTTTTTTCTTTTGGACAATGACTGGTTTCATTTTGATGAAATAGGCAAAATAAAATAAATCCTTTCTTGCTTGCGCCGCTACTTCAAAAATGAATGTGTGATATGAACTTGATATTGACGTCATATCAATGCATTGTATTCATTGGTCGATAGAAATCTGAAATCGTCTGCGTGCGCATAGCCAAGTCCAAGTGGAGACGGAAAGCAGTGCTAAGTGAACCAGTATCTCTTCATCGAATTCTAGCGGGTGGCAAAAAGTTTAGAAATGGGGAAATGTAAGTTTTCCCGATCCTGGCTCCGGGATCCAAGCTTTCAAGCTTGGATAAGGCCTGTCGTCGGGAACGACAGGCAGGCATACTGTAAAGTGTGCCTCAAAATCATTAACATGATAATATGATGTCTGTCTCCACCTGCGTGCGTTTGCGCTGCCCCTTGTTAATTTGGTGATTTGACACTTCAGCTGCACCCGGTTAACTGCGGTCAGCGCAAACGCACGCAGGTGGAGACAGACATCATAACGGAAAGCCTTTTCTGTTACACACGCTTTATTCACTTGGCCAATTTGTTAGACTTAGAGTTTTCGGCTCTTTAAATGGAAAAGCGGAGTTTACGGGGATATTTTTCTTACACGCCCGAAACGGATGGATTTGAAATGTAAACAAGAACAGTGCCTGGTTTTCTCGGGTTTCTATAATGACTTGCGTCATTCCGCAGCTATTTGAGTTGATGACAACGTTTGCATGTCACAAAATCTTTCTGATTGATACTTGGTGCAATTCGATGTCGTGGTGGTTGTAAAAAAAAAAATCTGAAGGTAGTAAAAAAAGGTATTAAATGGTAGTAAATTGACTCAAAGATTGGTGTATATACTCTGCTTCAGCTAAAAATAAAATTGTATGTATTTGGGCAAGCAACAACACAGGATCTGCGACAGAAGTCGAGCTGGTTTGTGTTTAGAACCGAGTCATTGAACTACTTTTCCTTTCACACATCTGGACCACTCTTGCTCCAGAGTTTAATGAACTCTGTGACCTTTGTCTGACCCCAGATCTTCATCTCACGCTCCTACGATGCCACGACCCACTTCGAGACCACCTGTGATGACATCAAGGACGTCTACAAGCGTATGACCGGCACAGACTTTGACTTTGCCGAGATGGAGCGCAAGAAGAACGACATCTTTGGCGACGCGGGCGATCAGTAACTGAGCTCTTAACACTGTTGGATATCAGATATTCAGAGGATGGTAATCTTTAAGGAGAGGGAAAAAAATAAAATAAAAAAAAAAAAAAAGGAAACCAAAATGGGCTAGCTGATTATTTCAGATGAGGGTTTGTTTTTTTTGTTTTTTTTTTTTTTTTTTTTTTTTCCAAAATAAAGGATGTTCATGTATACAGTTACAGATTTAGCATTTAAAAGGGGAGATGGGTCAGGTGGTCTGCTTTGTATAATCAGGTTATGAGACATATTGCACTGATTGTTGGTTGACGTCCTGTATTCAGTTGCCATCATTGTGTTTTCACCCTGTTCGCGCAGGGAGGGCATTTAGTCTAAAGATGCCAAATCATCAGATGTGTTCAAGTGGTAAATATATAAAGGCACAAGTAAGAGTGAATTAAACACAAGCAGAAGTATTTTTTATAGTTGTATACAAAAACCTACCGATCGTCTCTCGAACAGAGGTGTCAAGTTTGCTTGATTTTTAAGCTGCAGTTACCAGCTTTCGATGCCAACCTCATCAGATTCAGTACGTTGTATTTTCTTACAGATTGGTGCTTTTACTAGTTACTGCACTGTAGCTAGCACTATGTCCAAACCTTGCTTTGCAAATATAAGGAAGGTGGCAAGAACACCAAATTCATATAACCTTTTCCTTTAATAATACTTATCCAATCACTGATCTAAACATTTATACAAATGAGGATTATATATACATGATGATAATGAAGAGTTTGGCATAACTGTTAAAAGGGACAGGAGTTTTGCAGCTTTTGCCTTTACATCTTTGTTAAAGAGGAAGTGTGTGATTTCTTGGGCCACCAGTCATGCATGTGTGTGTATATATACTTGATGGTTAGCTCCAGCCTTTCTGAATGACATTTTTTGCACATTTTAGTTTGTATGGTAAACATTACCTTCAAAAAGCCTCCAGCGTGTGTAACTGCCTCCAAGTTGAAAATGAGCAATAAAGTAGTGCCAAGAGTGTGTTTTTTCGAAGAGGTAACATTTTTGCTCTGTGGTGTTGCTTTTTAAAAGCAGTTTTTCAGTCATTCTACACGTCGGAGAAGCCTTTTGGAGGTAATTTTTAAAACACTAAAGTGTACACAAAATGTTTAGGACGAAAATGTCAGACTTTTAAAGGAACAGTCCACCGTACTTCCATAATGAAATATGCTCTTATCTGAATTGAGACGAGCTGCTCCGTACCTCTCCGAGCTTTGCGCGACCTCCCAGTCAGTCAGACGCGCCGTCACTCCTGTTAGCAATGTAGCTAGGCTCAGCATGGCCAATGGTATTTTTTGGGGCTGTAGTTAGATGCGACCAAACTCTTCCGCGTTTTTCCTGTTTACATAGGTTTATATGACCAGTGATATGAAACAAGTTCAGTTACACAAATTGAAACGTAGCGATTTTTCTATGCTATGGAAAGTCCGCACTATAATGACAGGCGTACTAACACCTTCTGCGCGCTTCGACAGCGCATTGATACGGAGCTTGGATATCAATGCGCTGTCGAAGCGCACAGAAGGTGTTAGTACGCCTGTCATTATAGTGCGGACTTTCCATAGCATAGAAAATCGCTACGTTTCAATTTGTGTAACTGAACTTGTTTCATGTCATATAAACCTATGTAAACAGGAAAAATGTTGGAAGAGTTTGGTCGCATCTAACTACAGCCCCAAAAAATACCATTGGCCATACTGAGCCTAGCTACATTGCTAACAGGAGTGACAGCGCGTCTGACTGACTGGGAGGTCGCGCAAAGCTCGGAGAGGTACGGAGCAGCTCGTCTCAATTCAGATAAGAGCATATTTCATTATGGAAGTACGGTGGACTGTTCCTTTAACGTTAGTCTGTGAAGCTGCTTGAACACTGTGCTCTTATTTTAGCAGCCGAGAGAAAAAGCTCTTAAACGCACGAGAAACGTGGCCGAGTTCTACTTTTACATCCCTCTTGCTTTAGAAAGGACCAAATGTCTACTGCAGTATTGACGTGGCAGGGGCCCTGTGCAAAATGTCATCAGTGTTTTAATGAATGGAAGAACTGTGCTGAGCAGATGGGGCTCTCACATGTATAATTTCTGTACTGCTAAAGTAAAGACATTAAGTAATAAACATGTGTGATTGTGCTTTGTGTTTTTCTTCAGAGTAGATTTAACGCATCACAAAATTCACTGCAAATCTAAAAATCAACGTCTCGCGTCATCTGAAAGAATTACTGTGGTGCTGTTAAATAGAAGTATTAACTGAATTTCTCTTTTCAGCATTTGCATTAACCATTCAAGAAGTTGTTAACCCATCTTGGGTAATGGTCTTTTTTTTTTTTTTTTTTACAAACGTTCTTTTGCACCAAAAATAGAGGGTTGAGTTCTAAGTATGGTTAGCAAGTACTCTATGGGCAAAAGTTTGTGGACACTTGTTCAGATTTATTTCCCTTTTGCTCTTGTTAGAACTTCTACTTTTTGGAAAAGGCTTTCCGCTAGGTTTTGTAGCGTGCCTGTGGGAATTTATTCATTCAGCCACGAGAACTTGAGTGGGTGAGGAGGCCTGGGGTTCTGTTCAGTTCAGGGCTTTGTGCAGGATGCTCAAGTTCTTCCGCTTCAGCCTTAGCAACCTGTGTTTTCATGGACCTCACAGTGAATATGAACGAAAATGTACATTAGCTTGTAAAAGATGACTCCTGGAAAAGGATGTTTCAAACATGTTCACGTTTAAACGGACTCCTGCGTGACATTACATTCATTTAGCAGATGCGCTTATCTAGAGCGACATACGATACTTGGACCAGTTGGGGGTTAGGTGCCTTGCTCAAGGGCAGGGGTCACCAAACTTTTTTCTCTGGGGGCCACATTGTCGTTCCTGACTGTGATGGGGGTCCGGGGTCAGGTCAGCTATATAACACAGAATTGTATGACCCAGACACACATGACCACCAGCAGGCCTCATTGTGTAGTAGAGATTACTAGCCTGGCACAGCCATCCACACTACTATATCCACACTTGATTCCTGGCACATATTTGTTTATCTTTACTAGTAGTTTGCAAAAGTAGTAATCGAGTCTTCACACTTTGTTTTAATTTGAAATACCACAGATATTCCATTTATTTATTTTCTAATAAAAATAACATCAAAGCTGTCAAGGTAAGAAACATCTGCCTAGTTGAGGTGATTGACACTGGCAAAGGTGAGTGGGAAATTATAAATTGTAGGTCGGCCTGTTTATTATTAATAATAATAATTGTGTACAGCACTTCATAAAGGTCAAATAAATAGGCCTATAAAATAAATATATTGAAAAAAAAGTGAAATTATAATAACGAGCAATAGATCACAGCAGTTGTGCTGTGTCCTGCACGTCATTGCTCTCATCCATGGCCAAAGCAAAAAACTCGAATTCTGACACTTTCTCATTCAGCTGGTCATACACATTGTCCCCCAAATCTTCGGTTCACCTGGTCATAGTAGGTGCGGAGAGACTCACCGCGTTGAGCGCATCCTTCTTGTCGGGACGCACCTCCTCGGCCACAGCAAGCATGCATACTTTAACAAAGTCCCCATCGGTAAACAGCTTTCCATGGGTAGCTCGTAGGTGAGCTGCCTTATAGCGAGCTCGGACAGCAGCCTAGTTGATCTGGGTTTGGCGAAGGAATACATTCTGTTGTGCAGCCAGTCCGCATTTCATCCTCCGAATCCTGTCTTCTCTTGTTTGCCCTCGCAAACTAGCATACTCTTTGTGGCGGGTTTCGTAGTGACGACGCAGATTATATTCTTTGAAAACCGACACACTTTCTTTACATACAAGATAAACTGCATGGTCCTTACACTGAACGAAAAAATAATCGGTGGTCCACTGTTCTTTAAAAACTCTGCACTCTCTGTCAGCTTTTCGCTGACCGCTAGCCATTTTGCTGTCCTGAACACTGACAGTTCTCTGCGCGTGCGCTGCCGGTCACTGCTTGATCGCGAGCATATGACGAAAATTCGGAAAATATGAATAGTTCATTTTATAACTAAATATCAATTTTAATTGATAAAATCAGCAAAATACAAGATGCAGACATGTTATTATTTGCCAAAAAGCAATTTAAAAAAAATAGGCCATGACCACTTTTGGGGATTGCCTCACAGGGCCGGTTCAAGTGGTGGGGGGCAGAGGGGCTGGGGGGCCGGTCAAAGGGGGATGGCGGGCCGTAGTCGGCCCGCGGGCCGTAGTTTGATGACCCCTGCTCAAGGGCATTTCAGCCATTTCTGCTGGTCCAGGGAATCAAACTGGTGACCTTTTGGTCCCAAAGCTGCTTCTCAAATCATTAGACCATTTGATAGATTCTTTGTCATTGCACATTACTATACAACGAAACACTGTTTGAGGGCTCAGATCACAACAGCATATAAATATTATACATAACCTTTTAAAAAGCAGCATATTGGCATATAAGCAGCAGTATGTAATTATACAACGTAACCAGACACAGTAAGGTGCAGAATGAGAGTCCAAGTCTGGATCAGGCTTCCAGCAGAGCTTTTCCAGCCCTGGGGAAGAAGCTATTTTGGGGTCTTGCTGTTTGTGACTTTCTGACCCTAAGCCTGCCAGAGAGAAGGGTGTCGAAAAGACATTGTCCGGGCTAAATGCAGTCAGTCCTAATCTTTGTGGCGCGGTTTCTCAGCCTGGCAGAGTAAATCTGTTCCAGGGATTGGAGAGGGGTACCAATGATTTTAGATGCAGTCCTGATGATCCGCTGCAGATCTTTCCTCTCCTCTCCTCTGAGGTGCAGCTGGAGAACCACACTATGCATCCATAGCTCAGAACACATTGTATGGTGCACTGGTAGAAGTTGGTGAGGAGCTTCTGTGAGAGCCTAGATTTCCTCAGAGATCACAGGAAGAAGAGTCTCTGCTGGGCCTTCTTCACCACCTCTCCGATGTTCACTCCCCATGTCAGGTCCTCTGAGGGGTGAACACTGAGGTACTTGAAGCTCTCTACCTGTTCCACCTCCTCTCCAGAGATCACCAGGCTGGCATTTGTTTTAACCGGTCGTTTTCTGAAGTCAATGACAAGCTCCTTTGTTTTGTTAGAGTTGAGGAACAAGTCATTGTTCTGACACCAAGATGTGAGGGCCTGAACTTCCTTTCTGTAGGCTGCCTCATTGCTGTTGGTTATCAACCCTATCACAGCTGTCTCATCTGCAAACTTGTACATTTGGTTTGAGTTATGAATGCGAGAACAGTCCTGTGTGAAGAGTGAGTAAAGGAGTGGACTAAGAACATGGCTTTGTGTTAAACTTTGAAGTATCTTGGTTACATTTATCCATTGTCTGTAGCCACTTATCCTGTCCTACAGAGTCGCAGGCAAGCTGGAGCCTATCCCAGCTGACTACGGACGAAAGGCGGGGTACACCCTGGACAAGTCGCCAGGTCATCACAGGGCTGACACATAGACACAGACAACCATTCACACTCACACCTACGGTCAATTTAGAGTCACCAGTTAACCTAACCTGCTTGTCTTTGGACTGAAACCGGAGCACCCAGAGGAAACCCAAGCGGCCAGGGGGAGAACATGCAAACTCCACACAGAAAGGCCCTCGCCGGCCGCAGGGCTCGAACCCGGACCTTCTTGCTGTGAGGCAACAGTGCTAACCACAGTACTGCCCTATCTTGATTACATTTTTGGGTAAAGTTGAATTATTATGGGCTGGGACAAGAATGCTGATTTTGTAGGTTATACTGTATTGAGGTTTGAAGTTTACGAAAGACACTATATCTGTGCTTAAAAGGTTGTGTACCTTTACATATATCTCATCTCATTATCTCTAGCCGCTTTATCCTATTCTACAGGGTCGCAGGCAAGCTGGAGCCTATCCCAGCTGACTACGGGCAAAAGGCGGGGTACACCCTGGACAAGTCGCCAGGTCATCACAGGGCTGACACATAGACACAGACAACGATTCACATTCACACCTACGGTCAATTTAGAGTCACCAGTTAACCTAACTGCATGTCTTTGGACTGTGGGGGAAACCGGAGCACCCGGAGGAAACTCACGCGGACACGGGGAGAACATGCAAACTCCACACAGAAAGGACCTCGCCGGCCACGGGGCTCGAACCCGGACCTTCTTGCTGAAGAGACTTTTTCCCCCCCCTTGAAAGAAAATAGAGGAGCCTGTGTAATTAATATTCTCACACTGAGTTACATGTCGGTCCTGGGATCGACATGCTGACCTCTTATGCTCCTTGGACCTGCCTGATCCATCCTGGTGCCCTGTGTCTGGTTGGAGTCTCATCGCATCGCTCCTGTAGAGGACGGCCCCATGTGGACAGTTGGGGGTCGCGCTTGGAGGACGCTCTGGACTCTTGCAGTGGTGCTTTTGTGGCTGGGGACTGCAGTTGTCGTGAACGGTTTTGCGCTCGGGTTTCTGTCGGTGGGGGGTTTATAGCATCAACGAAGCTGACTTTATGTTAAAACTGTTAACATGTTGTCTATTGGGGGCGGCACGGTGGTGTAGTGGTTAGCACTGTCGCCTCACAGCAAGAAGGTCCGGGTTCGAGCCCCGGGGCCGGCGAGGGCCTTTCTGTGTGGAGTTTGCATGTTCTCCCCGTGTCCGCGTGGGTTTCCTCCGGGTGCTTCGGTTTCCCCCACAGTCCAAAGACATGCAGGTTAGGTTAACTGGTGACTCTAAATTGACCGTAGGTGTGAGTGTGAATGGTTGTCTGTGTCTATGTGTCAGCCCTGTGATGACCTGGCGACTTGTCCAGGGTGTACCCCGCCTTTCGCCCGCAGTCAGCTGGGATAGGCTCCAGCTTGCCTGCGACCCTGTAGAAGGATAAAGCGGCTAGAGATAATGAGATGAGATGAGATGTTGTCTATTGTTGCCCAAATGAGGATGGGTTCCCTTTTGAGTCTGGTTCCTCTCGAGGTTTCTTCCTCATGTCGTCTGAGGGAGTTTTCCCTTGCCACCGTCGCCAAAGGCGTGCTCATTGGGGATAGATTAGGGATAAAATTAGCTCATGTTTTAAGTCGTTCAAATTCTGTAAAGCCGCTTTGCGACAATATTTATTGTTAAAAGCGCTATACAAATAAACTTGACTTGAGGAGACTTTTATTATGAAATAAAAGAAAAGCTTTTGTAATATCTCAAATAAAGATGCAGGCAGGACCATTAAAAAAAAAAACCTTCCATGATTTCTAGAAAGTCTGATTTGAATCGTAATCTTCAGTTTTATGTTATTTCTTTGAAAGTAATAGTTTAGTCCTAAACACAGCTGTGTGTGAGAAGGAAACTGAAGGAAGGTGTTTGGGTTTTCATGCTAGCTCAAGTTTGGCTCCGGGGATTAAACCATTCAGCGGGGGTGATGGACTGTACCACTGTGTCTGATCATATTGGCCATAATAATAATAAACACCACACTAACCATAAATATGGATTCACGTGCAGTGAGGACGAGTTTTGGAGAAATCGGTGAGTCAGACTTTCCTCGAGCTGAAATGATTCATTTCCGGGTTGACCAGGAAGCAGATTTATTCCTTATTTGGAAGAAAGATAACGTTGTTTATCTGCTTTGTATAAAACACAAAATGTTGACTGGATAAAATTAAAAAGTCAAGGACAGTCAGCTGCCCCAGATAATAAATGAATGCTGTATTTATATTTATATATAAATTTTGTCCAAATGTATATTTTCTGTCTCAGGCTGGCCATATTTTATTCAGAATAGAACATAAATGTTTAAACTGAGAAAATGTATCATTTAAAGAGAAAAATTAGGTGATTTTAAATTTCATGACAACAACACATCTCAAAAAAGTTGGGACAAGGCCATGTTTACTACTGTGAGACATCCCCTTTTCTCTTTACAACAGTCTGTAAACGTCTGGGGACTGAGGAGACAAGTTGCTCAAGTTTAGGGATAGGAATGTTAACCCATTCTTGTCTAATGTAGGATTCTAGTTGCTCAACTGTCTTTGGTCTTTTTTGTCGTATCTTCCGTTTTATGATGCGCCAAATGTTTTCTATGGGTGAAAGATCTGGACTGCAGGCTGGCCAGTTCAGTACCCGGACCCTTCTTCTACACAGCCATGATGCTGTAATTGATGCAGTATGTGGTTTGGTATTGTCATGTTGGAAAATGCAAGGTCTTCCCTGAAAGAGACGTCGTCTGGATGGGAGCATATGTTGCTCTAGAACCTGGATATACCTTTCAGCATTGATGGTGTCTTTCCAGATGTGTAAGCGGCCCATGCCACACGCACTAATGCAACCCCATACCATCAGAGATGCAGGCTTCTGAACTGAGCGCTGATAACAACTCGGGTCGTCCTTCTCCTCTTTAGTCCGAATGACACGGCGTCCCTGATTTCCATAAAGAACTTCAAATTTTGATTCGTCTGACCACAGAACAGTTTTCCACTTTGCCACAGTCCATTTTAAATGAGCCTTGGCCCAGAGAAGACGTCTGCGCTTCTGGATCATGTTTAGATACGGCTTCTTCTTCGAACTATAGAGTTTTAGCTGGCAACGGCGGATGGCACGGTGAATTGTGTTCACAGATAATGTTCTCTGGAAATATTCCTGAGCCCATTTTGTGATTTTCCAATACAGAAGCATGCCTGTATGTGATGCAGTGCCGTCTAAGGGCCCGAAGATCACGGGCACCCAGTATGGTTTTCCGGCCTTGACCCTTACGCACAGAGATTTTTCCAGATTCTCTGAATCTTTTGATGATATTATGCACTGTAGATGATGATATGTTCAAACTCTTTGCAATTTTACACTGTCGAACTCCTTTCTGATATTGCTCCACTATTTGTCGGCGCAGAATTAGGGGGATATTCTATTGTGAATACAATATCAGTTTTTGAGATTTGTAAATTATTGCATTCTGTTTTCATTTACAATTTGTACTTTGTCCCAACTTTTTTGGAATCGGGGTTGTACTTTACACAGTATTCTTCATCATATGTCCTCTGTCTGTCCTCTTATATGGACAAAGCAAAACATGTAATTTCATGCAAACATTTCTGTGCTGATTTACATCTGCAGCCAAGTTGTAACCTCCTGGCAGAGTCCACCGGGTTTCGACTCAAGTTCTCACAAGAAAAAGTCCATTTTCACAAGAGCCCTTGCTTAGAGACTTAATTTACTAAAACATTGCAGCCATATTGGCTGAATTATGTTTAAGCTAACAAATGCATAAGAATGAGAGAAAAAATATATATATAAATTAGGCGGCACAGTGGTGTAGTGGTTAACGCTGTCGCCTTACAGCAAGAAGGTCCGGGTTCGTGGCCGGTGAGGGCCTTTCTGTGCGGAGTTTGCATGTTCTCACCGTGTCCGCGTGGGTTTCCTCCGGATGCTCCGGTTTCCCCCACAGTCCAAAGACATGCAGGTTAGGTTAACTGGTGACTCTAAATTGACCGTAGGTGTGAATGTGAGTGTGAATGGTTGTCTGTGTCTATCAGCCCTGTGGTGACCTGGTGACTTGTCCAGGGTGTACCCCGCCTTTCGCCTGTAGTCAGCTGGGATAGGCTCCAGCTTGCCTGCGACCCTGTAGAACAGGATAAAGCAGCTAGAGATAATGGGATATATAAATTATTGACTTTAAAATTCTAGAATTTAAATATTAAGATGTACTGTAAATGCAAAACTCATTCTAAAACTATTCTTAAGACTGCGTTCAGTCTTGCAAGGGGGGCAGGCAAACTTCCTAGAGTTCCTTAATGTGTAAGTGCAAATGTTCTTTGCAGGGAGGAGCTTGTAGAGCCTATGCTGTGGGTTAGACCAGCCTTTCTCAACCAGGGTGCCGTCTGGCTTCGTTAGGGGTGCTGTCAAAAAATGTTATCGTCTAACACTGAAATAAATAAAATGAATTAAAATTCCAAAAAATGATAGTTACACTAATGCAGATCATCGCCACCTCATGCATCATCAAAATTTGTCTCACGGCCCCCTTTCCCATGTCACAATGTCACTGCCGGGGTCAGCGTGACTGCGTATATGTTATTTGGGGGTGCCTTGAGAATTTGCATACTTCTGAAGGGTGCCGTAACTGAAAAAAGGTCGAGAAATGCTGGGTTAGACGTAATTTCACCAAACAGTTTGAATGCCATTGCCTCTCTTCTTCCAACAAGTGTGCAAAGACCAGATTGCCCAAGGGCTTCTCTGTAAGACAAACCAGGATAGGTGATTTTGAGAGCCCGTTTCTGCAGCCTTTCTAGATCATCACCTAAAGGCACTCCGGTAGGGCACGGTGATGGACTTGGCAGGCATATTCAAGGATTACTTGTATATAAGTGACGTAAAACAGTATTAACTCGCTTGGTGCAATGGAGGATCTCTTGAGTTGCCTCAAGAAATACAGTCTAACAGAGGTCTTCATAACTAACTCCTGTATATATACATTTCACTTTTAATCACAGGTAATGTTCAGGCCTAAAACTTTGACAATGTTCACCGTCTCTGACTTTCCATTAACTACTATCGGCTTGAAATCTGGCTTGTTCTTTTCAAAGCTCATCCTGAGTTCCTTACATTTGGTTTCATTCAGCTGAAATAGCTTTTCCTAATATCCTGTCTCCATCCAGAACACTTTGATTTGATTTGACTAAGCAAATTATTGTGCTGCATTTATCGAGCTGGATATGAACAGATTTATCCATAAATCTCATAATTCATAACTCAGGGGGAAGCCATGGCCAAATGGTTAGAGAAACAGCTTTGGGACCAAAAGGTCGCTAGTTCGATTCCCTGAACCAGCAGGACTGGCTCAAGTGCCCTTGAGCAAGGCATCCAACCCCCAACTGCTCCAGCAAGAGTGGTGACGTACCTTGTGTCTGATTAGCCAGAGAAAAACTGATGATGCGATTATCAGTTCGGGCAAGAACCCGGCCATAAGTAACTATTCATAAATCATTTGTACAACGTTTACAGAAGAAATGTGCAATTTATGAAAATCACAACCACCAGCATGCCATTTTTACATTACGTTACATTACAGGCATTTAGCAGACGTTCTTATCCAGAGCGATGTACAATAAGTGCTGAACTTCTAGACAAGAAAGTTCTAGTGCCAGCTAAACAAGTGACAGAATAACACTTAGTGTAATATTCTGTTGAAGTAACAAGCAGCAAACAGCCAAGGAAAACAAGCCAGCCATACAAATGAGTACAACTAAATGGAGAAAAATAAAACCGCATCGGTGAACACTGAGTCATCATGACCTGGCTAGACAGTACACAGCCTGGGTTGGTCAAGACTGCTGTGTGATTACACAGTGGGCAGGGAAGAAGGGAAGAGGTGAGTCTTCAGTCTGCGCTTGAAGGTGGTCAGGAAGTCAGCAGTTCTGACCTCAATGGGAAGATCATTCCACCAATGGGGAGCCAGGACAGACAACAGTCTAGAGTGGGCTGGGCAGGAGCAGAGAGGATGAGGGGCCAGATGACCAGTAGTAGCGGAACATAAGGATCTGGCTGGCATGTAGGGGCGGATCAATCTCTAGAGGTATGCTGGACCTAACCTCTTGACTGCCTGGTAAGCTAGCACCAATATCTTAAATTTAATGTGAGCTGCGATAGGTAGCCAGTGCAGGTTGGGAAGAATGAGGGAGGTTGTAGACCAGGCGGGCTGCAGGGGTCTGGTGGCAGATTCTGGGAGGCCAGCAAGGAGATAGTTACAGTGTTCTAAGCGGGAGAGGATCAGTGCCATCAGACTCCTGCAGCCCGCCTGGTCTACAACCTCCCTTGTTCTTCCCAACCTGCACTGGCTACCTATAAGTAGGAGAGGATCAGTGCTTGGACCAGGAGCTGAGTAGAGTAGGTGGTGAGGTGTTTGATGACAAATGAACATCACTGCAGTGACCTGGACTTGTAGATTTCTCCTTTACAACATCTGAAGGACACTCAGCTCCTGGTCCAAGCACTGATCCTCTCCTGCGATAGGTAGCCAGTGCAGGTTGGGAAGAACAAGGGAGGCTGTGGACCTGCAGGGGTCTGGTGGCAGATTCTGGGAGGCCAGCAAGGAGATAGTTACAGTATTCCAAGTGCGAGAGGATCAGTGCTTAGACCAGGAGCTGAGTAGAGTAGGTGGTGAGGAAGGGGCGTGTCCTTCGGATGTTGTAAAGGAGAAATCTGCACGTCCAGATCACTGCAGTGATGTTCGTTTGTCATCGAACACCACCTCTAGGTTCTTCACACTGTGGATAGGTGACAAAGAGATGTCCCCCAGAGTGATGACAAAGCCCAAGGGTAGAGAGGATGAAGTGGGAATGTAAATCACCTCCGTCTTGCCTGGGTTGAGCTTCAGGTGCTGGTTGTCCATCCAGGTCTGGATGTCATGCAGGCAAGCAGAGATGCGAGCAGAGACCTGTCAGTTAGTTTTGGCTCTCAGTTGTTTGGCATTGCGCTAACTTAGTCTAATGTACCTAAACTCAACCACTTTTCCCTCCGAACCTTCAGCTGTCTAACCACTGTATTTGTCAATATTGCAGTTTGTGAATTATACAGTAGAGTAATGTATACACGAGGTCTCCTAAACATTTCCTCTAGGCTTCTGGTCTGAGAGGACACCAGTACACGAGGCTGCGTCTTTAGGACAAGTTGAGAAGCTCCAGATTCTGGTTGATACTGGTGCTTCAGTAAATGCAGCGACGGTAGACAACATAACCCCTCTGCATGAAGCCTGCATACAGGATCACCCAGAGTGCGTTCAAGTGCTTCTGAACGCCGATGCACAGGTTGTGTTGTCTCTTCTGTCCGCTCCGAACTTTGTATCTAAAAACAGATTATTTCACAGATGTATTGTCTTAAAACCACTATCCCAGTGTGTGTTGTGTTTTAGGTGGATGTACGGACCATTCATGGTAGCACCCCTCTGTGCCATGCGTGTGCAGCAGGCAGTGTGGAGAGTGTGAGACTGCTCCTAGAGCATGGAGCGTCCGTGAATCCCTCTCTGACAGCCCTCACTGCCTCCCCACTGCACGAGGCCTGTATACGAGGTGAGACTCGGGAGCACGGGGAGCAGAGTGTTGATCAAATTGTGATTAATTGTGCAGCCCTAAGCGCTTGTGTAACCCAAAGACACATATATTCAGTCATTGGTGTAACCATGAGGACAGAGGAACAGTGTGTATTGGTGAGATCGGCATCCGCACATGCACGCGCACATTATAAACCACTGTTGGGATGCTTGCATATTTTGGGTACAGGTAGTGCAGAATGTGTGAAGCTGATTTTATCAAATGGAGCCCTGCTGGAGGCTTTCGACATTCACTTTGGGACACCGCTGCACGCCGCCTGCGCTAAAGCACATCTGGAGTGCGCCGTACAGCTGCTCAATGCAGGTGAGAAAGAAAAAGACGAGGACAGCTACAGACTCTTCACTGAATGCTTTATTATCTGTTATACCACAATGATGTTGAATTCTCTGTTCTGATTGGCTAAAAGATGTTGATTAATTTTCTAACAGCAACTCTGAAAGTAGTTCCGGCTGTAAGGCAAATCACAGGTTTATATTAATATTAACAAACTCATTCTAATGCTGTATATGATATTGTTTCTATAGTAACATAATTCACAGCTATGTGCCACATAATCTAAGCCTAAAATAAATGAGTTGATATTTAATTGTTGATATACGTTTTCGATAAGGAGATGTTTATTTTGTATTTATGGTTGGAGTCTTCAGTGTCCGCGCTTTGTCCCACGTTTTCTGCCACGGGAAAGACATCATGACACAGGACTTTGTTTTTTAATAACATGAAAGCTTTTTTTTTATTATTATTGACTTCAAGAGAGTGAAAAATCTGACAGGAAACACCT
This sequence comes from Neoarius graeffei, assembly GCF_027579695.1. Taxonomy (NCBI): domain Eukaryota; kingdom Metazoa; phylum Chordata; class Actinopteri; order Siluriformes; family Ariidae; genus Neoarius; species Neoarius graeffei. The sequence continues at coordinate 51,192,744 of NC_083589.1, forward strand.
TTTGATAGATATTACTGCATATAACGTAAGTGATAACAGGAACTAACTTGGTATACAGACATTCCACAACATTATACGTAACTGTAAACTGATAAAAATTACACTGTATCAGTCTTTAATACAACCCCAATTCCAAAAAAGTTGGGACACTGTGTAAAAGATAAATAAAAACAGAACGTGAAGGTTTGTAAATCACAGAAACCCTATATGTCATTGAAAATAGTACAGAGACAACACATCCAATGTTGAAACTGAGAAATTGTATTTTTTTTTTTTAAATATGTGCTCATTTTGAAATTGATGTCAGCAGCATGTTTCAAAAAAGTTGGGACGGGGCAACAAAAGACTGAAAAAGTTGCGTAATGCTAAAAAAACAAAACCTAATTTGGTTAATTGGCAACAGGTCAGTAACATGATTGGGTATAAAAAGAGCATCCCAGAGAGGCGGAGTCTCTCAGAAGTAAAGATGGGGAGGGGTTCACCGCTCTGTGAAAGACTGCGTGGACAAACAGTACAACAATTTAAGAATAACATTCCTCAATGTAAAATTTGCAAAGAATTTGGGGATCACATCATCTATGGTACATAATATCATTAAAAGATTCAGAGAATCTGGAGAAATCTCTGTATGCAAGAAATAAGGCTGAAAACTGACACTGGATGCCTGTGATCTTCAGACCCTCAGGCGACACTGCATTAAAAGCAGACACGTGTCTGTAGTGGAAATCACTGTATGGGCTCAGGAACGCTTCAGAAAACCATCGTCTGTGAAAACAGTTGATTACTGCATCCACAAATGCAAGTTAAAACCAGATAGAAACAATATCCAGAAACACCGCCACCTTCTCTGGGCCCGAGCTCTTTTACGATGGACTGAGGCGAAGTGGAAAACTGTCCCGCGGTCTGACGAATCAGAAGTAGAAATTCTTTTTTAGAAATAATGGACACCACGTCCTCCAGGCTAAAGAGGAGAGGGACCATCCAGCTTGTTATCAGTGCACAGTTCAAAAGCCAGCATCTGTGATGGTATGAGGGGGCATTAGTGCACATGACATGGGTAGCTTGTACATCTGGGAAGGCATCATTAATGCTGAATGATATTATACACATTTCAGAGCAATATGCTTCCATCCAGACAAAATCTTTTTCAGGGAAGCCCTTCCTTCTTTCAGCAAAACAATGCCAAACCACTTTCTACATGGCTCCGTAGTAAAAGAGTCCGGGTGCTAAACTGGCCTGCCTGCAATCCAGACCTGTCTCCCACTGAACACATTTGGTGCATTACGGAGCACAAAATATGACAAAGGAGACCCTGAAGTGTTGAGCAATTGAAATTGTATATCAGGCAAGAATGGGACAGCACTTCTCTTTCAAAACTACAACAATTGGTTTCCTCAGTTCCCAAATGTTTACAGAGTGTTGTTAAAAGTAGAGGTGATGCAGCACAGTGGTAAACATGCCCCTGTCCCAACTTTTTTGAAACATGTTGCTGACATCAAATTCAAAACAAAATGAGCATATATTTTTCAAGAAACAATACAATTTTTCAGTTTCAACATTTGATACGTTGTCTTTGTACTATTTTCAATGAAATATAGGTTTTCCGTGATTTGCAAATTATCGCATTCTGTTTTTATTTCCAGTTTACACAGCGTCCCAACTTTTATGGAACTGGGGCTGTAAATAGAAAATGCCTTTGTTTACAAATTGCTGTGGTATAAGAGGAATAAAACACTTGCTGTTATAAGATCATTTCCTGAGTAGTAAAGGGAACACCATCTCGTCAGTGATTATTTTCCTCTTATAGCACACCTTGTCATGTTTTATTCCTTACTTACTGTAGAGGTGTAACAATAATGACATGATCAGCCTAGTATAGTGTTTTATTAAAAGATTGACAGTTGTATGAGAATAAATAAATATCAAGCTGCTTCGTATTCCTTTTTAATACAAAGTTTTGAAATGGAATCATTTTAAAGGTGCCCGTGTGAATGCCATAAAGTTCCATGAGACGGCTCTGCACCACGCAGCGAGAGTGGCTCGGACGGACCTCATCAAGTTACTGGTGGAGTTTGGTGGAGACATTAATGTCAGGGACAACCTGGAACACAAACCAATAGATTACACAACCCCTGGATCCCCATCTCACATCTGTCTACAGCACTACGAGAGTGAGAATACAGTCATGTTTTATAAAAAAATGCTAAACATAAAAAATGCAGCCTGTTAAAGAAATAGTCCAATGTTGTTTTTGTTTAACTTAATCTCTATGCACTGCATGTGTAGCGTGTGTATGATTATCACAAGAAAACATTTTGTTTGAGGGGAACCCCCCCCCAAAAAACCTCTCTGCATGAAGTCTCGCTTATAATGGAAGTCTAGGGGCAGTTGTTGGAGCATTAACGTAATAAATGTTTGTGCAAAACATATATACTTTTGTAGAACATTCATTAATTCTTCTGTTAAGATACTTTTAAATTCAGCTCAAAATCATAAGATCTTTACTATAACCAGGAATAAACACAGGGATGTTCCATCCATCCGTTATCCGTAACTGCTTATCCTGTGCAGGGTCACGGGCAAGCTGGAGCCTATCCCAGCTGACTATGGGCGAGAGGCGGGGTCCACCCTGGACAAGTCGCCAGATCATCACAGGGCTGACACATAGAGACACACAACCATTCACACTCACGGTCAATTTAGAGCCACCAATTAATCTAACCTGCATGTCTTTGGACTGTGAGGGAAACTGGAGCACCCGGAGGAAACCCACGCAGACATGCAAAGTCCACACAGAAAGGCCATCGTCGGCCACTGGGCTCGAACCCAGAACCTTCTTGCTGTGAGGCAGCAGTGCTAACCACTACACCACCATGCCACCCATGGGGATGCTTAATTCTGGAATTCAGCAACTGCCCTTAATCATCCGTTATAAATAAATAAACACGTTATCTATCCTTTCCCTAGTACAGAAAAACATGCTGACATTATTATCCTTGGAAATCACACATCAGTTACAGATGTTATGGGATAGAGATTAGTTTAATTTAAAAAAAAAAAAAACACTGGACTATTTCTGTGAAGGGACGAGTATGAGTTTTGCTGTCGTGTGTGTTCCTGCAGGTTGTCCTCTGTCTCTCCAGCAGCTGAGTCGTATCGCACTGCGGCGTGTCCTGAGCACCAGAGCGCTGCAGGTCATCCCCAGACTAGACATCTCTCAACGCATCATCAGTTACCTCTGTTACAAATAATACAGCAAAACTACTCCATGCGAGTTTGTGTTACTGTGAAAATGGCAATAACGAGCACACGCAAAGTCAACTAAACATTTTTATGTTGTTGTCCTTAAATATAGTACTGTACGCTGTGAGAAATATTGTCCATTGTTTCATGGTGCATTAATCAAACTGTTTGATGTAATGTGCAAATATTTGATTTAATGTGCAGAAGATATTGAATACAAGTTCAGTTTTACATTTGTTTCTTTAGAAATAAGTCCTGTGTCTCATGTAATGGATAATTAATTACAGTGTACGTAAACTCTTTGTTATATATACCAGGGGTCACCAAACTTTTTTTCTCTGGGGGCCACATTGTCGTTCCTGACTGTGATGGGGGGGCTGGGGTCAGGTCAGCTATATAACGTAGAATTGTATGACCCAGACAAATATGACCACCAGCAGGCCTCATTGTGTAGTAGAGATTACTAGCCTGGCACGGCCATCCCCACTACTAGATCCACGCTACTATATCCCCCACTACTATATCAACACTTGATTCCTGGCACATATTTGTTTATCTTTACTAGTGGTTTGCAAAAGTAGTAATCGAGTCTTCATACTTTGTTTTAATTTGAAATACCACAGATATTCCATTTATTTATTTTCTAATAAAAATAACATCAAAGCTGTCAAGGTAAGAAACATCTGCCTAGTTGAGGTGATTGACACTGGCAAAGGTGAGTGGAAAATTATAAATTGTAGGTCGGCCTGTTGATATTATTAATAATATTAATAATAATTGTGTACAGCACTTCATAAAGGTCAAATAAATAGGCCTATAAAATAAATATATTGAAAAAAACAGTGAAATTATAATAACATGAGCAATAGATCAATAGATCACAGCAGTTGTGCTGTGACCTGCACGTCATTGCTCTCATCCATGGCCAAAGCAAAAAACTCGAATTCTGACGCTTTCTCATTCAGCTGGTCATACATGTTGTCCCCCAAATCTTCGGTTCGCCTGGTCATAGTAGGTGCGGAGAGACTCACCGCGTTGAGCGCATCCTTCTTGTCGGGACACACCTTCTCGGCCACAGCAAGCATACATACTTTAACAAAGTCCCCATCAGTAAACGGCTTTCCATGGGTAGCTAGTAGGTGAGCTACCTTATAGCGAGCTCGGACAGCAGCCTGGTTGATCTGGGTTTGGCGAAGGAATACGTTCTGTTGTGCAGCCAGTCCGCATTTCATCCTCCGAATCCTGTCTTCTCTTGTTTGCCCTCGCAAACTAGCATACTCTTTGTGGCGGGTTTAGTAGTGACGACGCAGATTATATTCTTTGAAAACTGACACACTTTCTTTACATACAAGACAAACTGCACGGTCCTTACACTGAACGAAAAAATAATCGGTGGTCCACTGTTCTTTAAAAACTCTGCACACTCTGTCAACTTTTCACTTACCGCTAGCCATTTTGCTGTCCTGAACACTGACAGTTCTCTGCGTGTGCGCTGCCTGTCACTGCTTGATCGCGAGCATATGACGAAAATTCGGAAAATATGAATAGTTCATTTTATAACTAAATATCAATTTTAATTGATAAAATCAACAAAATACAAGATGCAGACATGTTATTTGCCAAAAAGCAATTTAAAAAAAATTGGCCATGACCACTTTTGGGGATTGCCTCACAGGGCCGGTTCAAGTGGTGGGGGGCAGAGGGGCCGGTCAAAGGGGGATGGTGGGCCAGTGTCGGCCCGCGGGCCGTAGTTTGATGACCCCTGATATATACAGTACACTCATATATACACCTGCTGTTTTATGCAGTTCTCTAATCAGCCAGTCTCTTGACAGCAGCACAATGCATCAACTCATAAGCAAGAGCTTCAGTTAATGTTCACTTCTTCAAAGATCAGAATGGGAAAAATGGTGATCTCGACGTGTGACTTAATTTCACTGTGGCATGGGTGTTGGTTTGAGCCAGATGGACTGAGTATTTCAGAAGCTGCTGATCTCCTGGAGTTTTCACACACAACAGTCTCTAGAGTTGACACAGAATGGTGTGAAAAACAAAAAAACACCGAGTGAGTGAGCGACAGTTCTGTGGGTGGAAACAAACGCCTTGTTGATAAGAGAGGTCAGAGGAAAATGGACAGATTGGTTTGAACTGCCATGAAGGAAAGATATAGCAACTCATATAATCACTCTTTACAACCGTGGTGAGCAGAAAAGCATCTCAGCATGCAGGAGCACATTGGATTCCAGTCCTGCAGCCAAGAACAGGGAACAAGTTCCTGTTAAAATGGCCGGTGAGTGTAGAAATTGTGTAATATTAAAAAAAAAAAAAAACACTGAAGTGCTGGATTCAGTTCAGAAACTTGAAATATTTTGGGATTTGTTTTGCCAAGAAAAAAAAGAGGAACCTTCACTCAACTTTTCTTGTTACCTCTCTATTTTTTTTTTAAAGATTGGCATGACAGTATGTTTGAATATTAAGAGTGAAAAATAATCTGCTTCAGAATGTCATATAAATGTGGACTTTTAATCAGCTTGCAGGTTATTTATCTTGCTCTTTAGTGTCTTTTAAACTTTTAAGTAATTTGATATATCAGTGAGACACATTCACATGAATTAACTAGAGATTGAAAACATTCTGAGCTGTAATATTTTCTTTAGGGGATTTTAACAGGAAAATAATGACATTATTCTGTTTGTAGATAAACTGTAAAATAATGATTCTGGGTGGGTTTCCCCCATCATCCGGATGATTCCACCATTATGGTGCCATTTCATCTGCAATTAAAGTTTATTTCTTGTCATTTTTCAACATTGAATCTCAATTATACTTTCAGTCTATAATTTAGGTCCCATGGTTGTGTTTTCAAAATCACTTCATAAGTCAATATCACAAGATAACTTTTCTTCCTGCCATCTGAGCATCTTCAGGAAATTTGATGAAATGATTACAGCTGCATGTATTTGCTGACAGTAACAGGGTTGTTGTTGTTGTTTTAATTTAGTTATAATATGCTTTTAAACTATAATTTAGGGAACAGGATCATACAATCGGTCAAACTCAAAATAAAGAACACAGGTTGAAGGAACTGAGCTTTGCTCTTCCTGTCATCTTCAGGATATTTGGATGAAGCGGCGTCCTGTGGAACATTCTAGACGCTCTCAGGGAACTGCATGGGCTCAGTCAATCTTGTGCGATTAAAGTGTAGGTTTTTGATAACATCAAGCGCGAAGTGATGAATGGATTCACACATTAATGCAAAAAAAAGTATTTTAATGATTATAAATCATGAGAGACTTTAGATACGTTCCAACTTTTATTATTATTTATTTGTTTACCTTTACTTTCCGTTGATGTTTGGAAGTGTAGTATCAGTGGGAGAGTTCTGAGCAGTTGAACTACAAGTCCCATATTTCCGGCAGAACCGGAAACGGAACAGGAACATGATCACGTGACTCACATTGTGTTTGTAAACATGGCATGGCGCGTTTATGCGGCTTACTAACTGAATACGAGCCGGTTTCTAAAGCGTGTTATAATATAAATATAATATAATATTTGAGGTGAAAGATGGAGATGGAAACAGGAAGGCCGTATTTTATCGGTGATATCGGTAAGTGCAAAAGCTTTAATTACAGCTTTAATCGGTTCTGAGAACAGCGCCATGTTGCTCCGTTCATTAGGTTTACGGTGTTTCAGCCCCCTGGAGGCGTCTCCCCCCAGCGTTTCAGCCCCCTGGAGGCGTCGCCCCCAGCGTTTCAGCCCCCTGGAGGCGTCTCCCCCCAGCGTTTCAGCCCCCTGGAGGCGTCGCCCCCAGCGTTTCAGCCCCCTGGAGGCGTCGCCCCCCAGCGTTTCAGCCCCCTGGAGGCGTCTCCCCCCAGCGTTTCAGCCCCCTGGAGGCGTCTCCCCCCAGCGTTTCAGCCCCCTGGAGGCGTCGCCCCCCCAGCGTTTCAGCCCCCTGAAGGCGTCGCCCCCCCCCGGTGTTTCAGCCCCCTAGAGGCGTCTCCCCCCAGCGTTTCAGCCCCCTGGAGGTGTCAAACCCCCCCCCAGCGTTTCAGCCCCCTGGAGGTGTCAAAACCCCCCCCCAGCGTTTCAGCCCCCTGGAAGCGTCGCCCCCCCAGCGTTTCAGCCCCCTGGAGGCGTCGCCCCCCCAGTGTTTCAGCCCCCCAGAGGCATCCCCCCCCCCCCCCCCCCCGCGTTTCAGCCCCCCGGAGGCGTCGCCCCCCCCAGTGTTTCAGCCCCCCGGAGGCGTCGCCCCCCCCCCCAGTGTTTCAGCCCCCCGGAGGCGTCGCCCCCCCTCAGTGTTTCAGCCCCCCGGAGGCATCCCCCCCCCCAGTGTTTCAGCCCCCTGGAGGCGTCGCCCCCCCCCCCCCCCCCCCAGTGTTTCAGCCCCCTGGAGGCGTCGCCCCCCCCCCCCCCCCCCCCCAGTGTTTCAGCCCCCTGGAGGCGTCGCCCCCCCAGTGTTTCAGCCCCCTGGAGGCGTCGCCCCCCAGTGTTTCAGCCCCCTGGAGGCGTCGCCCCCCAGTGTTTCAGCCCCCTGGAGGCGTCGCCCCCAGTGTTTCGTCTCCCCCCGGTGTTTCAGCCCCCCGGAGGCGTCTCCCCCCCGGTGTTTCAGCCCCCCGGAGGCGTCTCCCCCCCCAGTGTTTCAGCCCCCCGGAGGCGTCTCCCCCCCCAGTGTTTCAGCCCCCCGGAGGCGTCTCCCCCCCCCCCCAGTGTTTCAGCCCCCCGGAGGCGTCTCCCCCCCCCCAGTGTTTCAGCCCCCCGGAGGCGTCTCCCCCCCCCCAGTGTTTCAGCCCCCCGGAGGCGTCTCCCCCCCCAGTGTTTCAGCCCCCCGGAGGCGTCTCCCCCCCCAGTGTTTCAGCCCCCCGGAGGCGTCTCCCCCCCCAGTGTTTCAGCCCCCCGGAGGCGTCTCCCCCCCCCAGTGTTTCAGCCCCCCGGAGGCGTCTCCCCCCCCAGTGTTTCAGCCCCCCGGAGGCGTCTCCCCCCCCAGTGTTTCAGCCCCCCGGAGGCGTCTCCCCCCCCAGTGTTTCAGCCCCCCGGAGGCGTCTCCCCCCCCAGTGTTTCAGCCCCCCGGAGGCGTCGCCCCCCCAGTGTTTCAGCCCCCCGGAGGCGTCGCCCCCCCAGTGTTTCAGCCCCCCGGAGGCGTCGCCCCCCCAGTGTTTTAGCCCCCTGATGCTTTCTCCCCATCTTCAGGAATGTTGTACGTGGGGCTAAAACACCATCCGTGATTTTAAAAATCATTACAAGAATTTCTTAATTCTGTTTCAGATAGCTTTATGCCATTCAGATTATCTTCAAAAGATCAGCAGAAGCCAAAATATAACCATTTGGACAAGTGAAACTTATGTTTTTGTGATTTGCTCCGAAATACGAGTAGTTTCGATTTTGTTGTTTACATGCATGTCGATTTCATGGCAAAGTTAATTAATACCGTCAGTAACAAAATCCTGACACGAAGCGTTCAGTTCAGCTTTTCATCGCTCTGTGGAGGAAGGATTATTGCTTCTGTTTGTTTAACATCTGATATGTGACATGACTGAACATACTAAAGACGAGGAATTCAAAATCTTTCCAAATTATGATCGGCGGTTATTCACGCCACATGAGAATTCGATATCGCGCTGAATTATTACCGGTGAACCGGAATATCGTTCTTAGAAATTCTTAGGATTTAAATTTCGAATGTCCTCTGAAAGTGCTCTGTTGAGCTGCGTAGATTTCAACATGCAAACCCTTGATTTGATTCAGTTAGTCAGAGTTTCAAATACTTTAAAGGTAGACTGCCTTTACGATTTTTCAAGTGTAGGTCATGAAAAGAATTTTCCCCGACACCCAGTTATTTTTGTTTAGTGGACCAAAAGCTACTGAATTCGAATCACAGACTTCCAATTTTATTAGTTTTTTAAATAGAACAATTAATGCATTTAAAGGAACAGTCCACCGTACTTCCATAATGAAATATGCTCTTATCTGAATTGAGACGAGCTGCTCCGTACCTCTCCGAGCTTTGCGCGACCTCCCAGTCAGTCAGACGCGCTGTTATTCCTGTTAGCAATGTAGCTAGGCTCAGTATGGCCAATGGTATTTTTTGGGGCTGTAGTTAGATGCGACCAAACTCTTCCGCGTTTTTCCTGTTTACATAGGTTTATATGACCAGTGATATGAAACAAGTTCAGTTACACAAATTGAAACGTAGCGATTTTCTATGCTATGGTAAGTCCTCACTATAATGACGGAGCTCAGTATCAATGCGCTGTCGAAGCGCGCAGAAGGTGTTAGTACGCCTGTCATTATAGTGCGGACTTTCCATAGCATAGAAAATCGCTACGTTTCAATTTGTGTAACTGAACTTGTTTCATATCACTGGTCATATAAACCTATGTAAACAGGAAAAACGCAGAAGAGTTTGGTCGCATCTAACTACAGCCCCAAAAAATACCATTGGCCATACTGAGCCTAGCTACATTGCTAACAGGAGTGACAGCACGTCTGACTGCGTCTGACTGACTGGGAGGTCGCGCAAAGCTCGGAGAGGTACGGAGCAGCTCGTCTCAATTTAGATAAGAGCATATTTCATTATGGAAGTACGGTGGACTGTTCCTTTAAGGCCACATGGCCCGAAATTCTCCGCTATTTTTTCCTGCTTCACCATGACCCAATACAAGATACTACGTCATGCATCACGTTGTGGGCTTTCCCCGTTCACGCATGGCATTGTGGGATACAAATTTGAAACAGGAGAGGAAAATGGAGGACGCGAATGAAATGTTAAAAGACTGACTACAGTAACGGAAATCGAGAAGAAAAGACGTTATGTTATATACGAAGGAAAGGAAACGCGGAACCAAGCTAATAAATATCGGCGGTCAGCGAGCACCTCGGTGTGATCAGCAGTTCGTTTTGCGACAGAATGATGGAACTGTCAGTGCACGCTCAAAGGTAAACCTGTAGATAGCAGTAATGCAACACTGGGTGCCAGCTGCCATAAAACCCAAAAGAAGAAGAAGGTGATCATGCGCATACGGACTTCCTCTGTCTGCTTGACTGCATAAAGCGAGCAATTTCATGCACATTATTTGCTCGGGAATCTCTTCAAATTAAATAACTTCCCAACCATAGAACAGCCTGGGTTTTTTTTAGCTATTACAGAAATAAACATATATCACAATGACCAAATTTCAGAGGGAACTAAATTTCACCGATTTTATGAAATCGAAAGGTCATCTAGCTTTAAGTTAGTTCGCATAAGTCAAATGAAAAATTCAGTCAAAAACTTCAAGTTCAAACTTTCCTTTAAAAAAAAAGCTCTGTTCTCTTTAAATCTAGAATGATCTATTATATACACGTTTGATCAACTTTACTCACATTTAAACATGGGACTAAACCACTTGAAGATGGGGCTAAAACATTGTGGATTAAACCACTGGATACCTAGCCTAGTAAACTAGACCCACCCGCCTAGCGGCCAAAAATATTTTTGCCGACGAGTGGGTCTAGCCTCGCACCATATCAACAAAACACCCCGGGCATCAAATCGTGCCCGCCAATCACAACGCAAGGTTTTTGTTTGGATTCTTTGGGCGGGCTTTTGCAGGAGTGACGACAAGGCTGCGCGACGCTGGAGAAAGCACAACAGGAAAGATGGCTACGGCTAGTGAACAGCGCGCGTTTGACTCCGCTTTGGAATCAGTTTTAGAAGAATTAGACTTGGAGTTTTCGTTGAAACATGAGCAGGAAGAGGCTCTCCGCTCATTCCTTTTCAAGAAGGACGTTTTCGCTGTTTTGCCGACCGGCTATGGCAAAAGTCTGATCTACCAGCTGGCTCCGCTCGTAGCCAAAAGGATGGGGCTAGTTTGTGCAGTACGAAGAATTAATAAACAGCTTTGAAACATTACTTTTTGATTGTTTCTTATTTTCCCGTTATTTTAAATTTAAGGGAAATTATTTCACCAAACACCACTAAATAAAAACTCTCAAAAACAGTTTAAGCAAACCCTTGAAAAACACTTGGAAAAAAAAAAATAAGAGTGTATGTTAAGTATGTGGTACAGACTCCAAACTTGTGGTCATTATCTCCAAACTTCTTAATATCTAGAACCTGTTTGTTTATTAATTAATACGCATTTTGAAAAATTATTTATTTCAAGGTCTCCCCCACTGCTTTCTGTCGCTCTGACTACGTCACAGTCACAGTTGCGCTGATTGGTCAGAGCGTTGGCCTATACGCACAGAGACAGTTTGAAAGACAGCGGGTTGTTCCTCCCACACCCTTCGGAAATGTCTGCGACCGAGACCAGACTAAATATTCACATTTAGTCTGGCTTGCCAGGCTACTGGATACCCCGTCATTACAGTGGCATGCACTTACTAATGAGATTTAAATAGAATTGTTGTGTAAACACAGCGCTGAAATTGAATTTTTCATTGTTATTGTGATATTAATCGCCATGGATTCTTATCTTCATATGAATCCAGATTTTACTTTTAAGTCTGTTGTCAATAATATTCATCTTGACCTAGTGACTTGCTTTTACGATACAGGCTCAAATCCATCTAGATTGTACATGTCCACCTACTGGCATGTTTTTGGGAGGGGGGAAGAAACCTATGCGAAACCCTACACAGACCAAGCTAAGAGTTGAACCGGAAATCCTGGCGCATTCAGGGCTTGTGATGCCCGTCCACCAGCGTGCTGCCCCTGCAGTGTGATAAGTGTTTTACACTCTGTGTTTGTGTGTGTGTGTGTGTGTGTTAGGCTTCTGGTCGGAGAGGACAGAGGTCCACAAGGCTGCGTATCACGGCCAGGTGTCCTATTTGCAGAGTCTGATCCAGAGTGGAGCTTCAGTGAATGTCGTAGCTGTCGACTCCATCACACCTCTCCATGAGGCAGCTGTTCGAGGACAGACACAGTGTGTGAGGCTGCTGCTGGATGCTGGAGCGCAGGTTACAGTCACACACAACCACATACCTTTGCTAGTTCTAAACCCTTTCATCTACACACTTGGTCGCTCCAGGTTTAATCCCTCCTTCTCTGAGTTACTCATCAGGTGAGATCATTCTCAGCTTTTAAAGGAGAACTAAAGGCAAATTTTTTATGATCAAAATTCCATTTATCTCATTTTATAAAATGTAGGAATGCATTTCTGACAACTATTTTGTCACTGCTATAGCAAGTTATGAGTGTTTGAAATATGCTCTGTAATATATCAGTCCATATGTCAAAGCAACGGCCGTAAACGAGATTCGTTGAGACCTGTGCGAGACATCGTAGGACGGAAGTAAAACGTACAGCGGAAATCAAAGTGACCAACGTTGTCAAAAGACGTGCACACCCTCCTTCGAATGCTGACGTAATCAAGCCGGAAGTTTTCCCCGTGTCCGAAATCGCTCCCTACTCACTATATAGTGTGGACGCCATTTTGTAGTGCTGTCCGAACCCTTAGTGAGGATTATGTGGAAAATGCGCTCAATATAATATGTATTTATCACAAAAATACAACCCCGATTCCAAAAAAGTTGGGACAAAGTTCAAATTGTAAATAAAAACGGAATGCAATGATGTGGAAGTTTCAAAATTCCATAGTTTATTCAGAACAGAACATAGATGACATATCAAATGTTTAAACTGAGAAAATGTATCATTTAAAGAGAAAAATTAGGTGATTTTAAATTTCATGACAACAACACATCTCAAAAAAGTTGGGACAAGGCCATGTTTACCACTGTGAGACATCCCCTTTTCTCTTTACAACAGTCTGTAAACGTCTGGGGACTGAGGAGACAAGTTGCTCAAGTTTAGGGATAGGAATGTTAACCCATTCTTGTCTAATGTAGGATTCTAGTTGCTCAACTGTCTTAGGTCTTTTTTGTCGTATCTTCCGTTTTATGATGCGCCAAATGTTTTCTATGGGTGAAAGATCTGGACTGCAGGCTGGCCAGTTCAGTACCCGGACCCTTCTTCTATGCAGCCATGATGCTGTAATTGATGCAGTATGTGGTTTGGCATTGTCATGTTGGAAAATGCAAGGTCTTCCCTGAAAGAGACGTCATCTGGATGGGAGCATATGTTGCTCTAGAACCTGGATATACCTTTCAGCATTGATGGTGTCTTTCCAGATGTGTAAGCTGCCCATGCCACACGCACTAATGCAACCCCATACCATCAGAGATGCAGGCTTCTGAACTGAGCGCTGATAACAACTTGGGTCGTCCTTCTCCTCTTTAGTCCAAATGACACGGCGTCCCTGATTTCCATAAAGAACTTCAAATTTTGATTCGTCTGACCACAGAACAGTTTTCCACTTTGCCACAGTCCATTTTAAATGAGCCTTGGCCCAGAGAAGACGTCTGCGCTTCTGGATCATGTTTAGATACGGCTTCTTCTTTGAACTATAGAGTTTTAGCTGGCAACGGCGGATGGCACGGTGAATTGTGTTCACAGATAATGTTCTCTGGAAATATTCCTGAGCCCATTTTGTGATTTTTCCAATACAGAAGCATGCCTGTATGTGATGCAGTGCCGTCTAAGGGCCCGAAGATCACGGGCACCCAGTATGGTTTTCCGGCCTTGACCCTTACGCACAGAGATTCTTCCAGATTCTCTGAATCTTTTGATGATATTATGCACTGTAGATGATGATGATATCTTCAAACTCTTTGCAATTTTACACTGTCGAACTCCTTTCTGATATTGCTCCACTATTTGTCGGCGCAGAATTAGGGGGATTGGTGATCCTCTTCCCATCTTTACTTCTGAGAGCCGCTGCCACACCAAGATGCTCTTTTTATACCCAGTCATGTTAATGACCTATTGCCAATTGACCTAATGAGTTGCAATTTGGTCCTCCAGCTGTTCCTTTTTTGTACCTTTAACTTTTCCAGCCTCTTATTGCCCCTGTCCCAACTTTTTTGAGATGTGTTGCTGTCATGAAATTTCAAATGAGCCAATATTTGGCATGAAATTTTAAAATGTCTGACTTTTGACAGTTGATATGTTGTCTATGTTCTATTGTGAATACAATATCAGTTTTTGAGATTTGTAAATTATTGCATTCCGTTTTTATTTACAATTTGTACTTTGTCCCAACTTTTTTGGAATCGGGGTTGTACATGTAGGTATTTATTATTTTGAAAACCCACCAGCCACCTGATCCGGCACATTTTAATTGTGCGACAGTCATGATGCAAATACCAGCGCAGCGGACTAGTCCTTATCCTACTTAACTCTACTCCACGTTGGTTCAAAGTCGTATGGAATAATCTCCGTCACTGATGAAGCTGGCAAGTCTCAGAATTAATCTAAATTGGAATGATATGGCGATCTGGCCGCTGTGTAAACAGTTCTCAAAATAGCGGCACTGACACTTCACATTTGAAGTCTCGCATAAGTCTCGTGAAGATCGCGCAGATAAGCGATGCCTGCCGTGGACCAAACGAACTACATTCAACATGGCTAAAAACCGAAAAGGCCGATAAGTGTAATATAATATGCCAATATGAGTCATGATATAAGGTTAATAAAACCGAAAACATAATTGAATAACACGTTAATTAAGAAATAAAGCAAGTTTAAAAATGACTTCAGTTCCCCTTTAAGAAAATAGAGATGATTGACTGTAAGGTGACCTGTTTAAGGCTTGTTCAGACAATAATCCATGGATTCACCTTTTTTATTTACATTGTGTCGGGGAAAGGGGGCATTTGGCCCCACACGTTTTTTTGTTTTTGAAAAAAAAATTATACGGTATAAAGAACGTAACATTTATTAACAGTGTCCTAGAACAAACAGACACATAATTATAAATTAACTGGCATCAAATCCAATGATAAAAGTGCAAGAGTTTTCCAACAAGTCATCTTTTTTACAGGAGAGACTGTTCCACACAGGGGTGGGGCAATAAACCCACAGCAGAAGAGTCCAACTTTCAATTTCTATTTCATTCTACTGGGTTCAGTTATCTCACACTCCGACTAGCTCCTGAGGAATCTGCAATAATTAACAGTTATTCCACGAAATCAAGTTGTACACGAGCTGATCGCCGACAAGGTAGCACCGAGTTGGCTATGAGCCGTGTACAACGAGATTGAGTGGAATAACTCATCTCATCTCATTATCTCTAGCCGCTTTATCCTGTTCTACAGGGTCGCAGGCAAGCTGGAGCCTATCCCAGCTGACTACGGGCGAAAGCCGGGGTACACCCTGGACAAGTCGCCAGGTCATCACAGGGCTGACGCATACTGTTTTATTCTATCCACATTCACTGGATTTTGAGAAACGGAGCATTTTTACCTTAACGGAGTAAGTATTGTTTTCATCGTGCTGTAAGAATGTAACGATTGCACAGTGCCCATGCGCATACACGTGTTCCGATTAAAACGGCCGGTGAGTGTATACAATTTGATTCACCATTCAAAATAAATGGACGAGACTAAAGAAATCGCTTTCAGACATGTTTATGCTTATTACAGACAGAAAGTGCGTTCCACTGAGCTCTAGCGCCGGGCCATTTCCAGGAAATAAGAGTTTCGGTCATGGCGACAGCGTGTATATACCAGCCTCGGTTCTGAGGTTTCAGTTTCGAAAACTGTAAGAGGTAAGAGTAGAATAATATAAAGTACAGACACTTGGTATACTTTGCTTCTGTGATTTTTAAATTGTTCATTTGGATTACGCTTAGATGGCGGCACGGTGGTGTAGTGGTTAGCGCTGTCGCCTCACAGCAAGAAGGTCCGGGTTCGAGCCCCGTGGCCGGCGAGGGCCTTTCTGTGTGGAGTTTGCATGTTCTCCCCGTGTCCGCGTGGGTTTCCTCCGGGTGCTCCGGTTTCCCCCACAGTCCAAAGACATGCAGGTTAGGTTAACTGGTGACACTAAATTGACCGTAGGTGTGAATGTGAGTGTGAATGGTTGTCTGTGTCTATGTGTCAGCCCTGTGATGACCTGGCGACTTGTCCAGGGTGTACCCCACCTTTCGCCCGTAGTCAGCTGGGATAGGCTCCAGCTTGCCTGCGACCCTGTAGAACAGGATAAAGCAGCTAGAGATAATGAGATGAGATTAAAGTCACAAACTTTATGTCTGGTTTGGAGAAATTTGGTTTTAAAATAAACAAAGACAAGGAAGAGAAGAAAAAGAAAACTCAGTCAAGCTCATCAGTGGATTCAAAGAAACTGTATGAGGTGAAAAGGCAAAGAACTGTTATTCCCAGCTGGTATTCAGAGTTTCCTGGATTGAAGTTGGTCAAACCTGAGAATGAACCTGGGCCACCCAGCAAACTCTCCAAAGATGATCCCAATTTGGATGTTGAATCAGATGAGCCCAGAGCTAGTACCAGCCATTCAACTGATACTGATCATGCTGATGGGAGTAATAATAATGACTGCACATTCATGGTGGTTTACACAAAAAGTGGTTAGACACGATATAATTGAACCCAGAAACCAAGGGAACACAAAGAAGGATAAGAAAATCAACAAAATAAGCTTTTAAGATGCATTAGTAGAGTATGCAAGTGAACATTGTGTTGTAAGCATATGTGTTTGTGGCATATTCAAAGGAAAAAAGTATGTAATATTTGGGCAACCATGTTCTGAGTTCGGGCAACCAGATTTCTACAAATGGTTGCCCGAATGGGCAGCCATGTCTCATAGTTAACGTAGAGCCCTGTCATATCCAGTGAACATGGATAGAATAACATCTGATATGCTGGTAATAAGGTCCATACATTTTCAATATGGTGGGGCTTAATACCAAACAGGACCTAATGCCCTCCTTTCAACTGTATGCTAAAAGATAATATACAACCCCAATTCCAAAAAAGTTGGGACAAAGTACAAATTGTAAATAAAAACGGAATGCAATAATTTACAAATCTCAAAAACTGATATTGTATTCACAATAGAACATAGACAACATATCAAATGTCGAAAGTGAGACATTTTGAAATTTCATGCCAAATATTGGCTCATTTGAAATTTCATGACAGCAACACATCTCAAAAAAGTTGGGACAGGGGCAATAAGAGGCTGGAAAAGTTAAAGGTACAAAAAAGGAACAGCTGGAGGACCAAATTGCAACTCATTAGGTCAATTGGCAATAGGTCATTAACATGACTGGGTATAAAAAGAGCATCTTGGAGTGGCAGCGGCTCTCAGAAGTAAAGATGGGAAGAGGATCACCAATCCCCCTAATTCTGCGCCGACAAATAGTGGAGCAATATCAGAAAGGAGTTCGACAGTGTAAAATTGCAAAGAGTTTGAACATATCATCATCTACAGTGCATAATATCATCAAAAGATTCAGAGAATCTGGAAGAATCTCTGTGCGTAAGGGTCAAGGCAGGAAAACCATACTGGGTGCCCGTGATCTTCGGGCCCTTAGATGGCACTGCATCACATACAGGCATGCTTCTGTATTGGAAATCACAAAATGGGCTCAGGAATATTTCCAGAGAACATTATCTGTGAACACAATTCACCGTGCCATCCGCCGTTGCCAGCTAAAACTCTATAGTTCAAAGAAGCAGCCGTATCTAAACATGATCTAGAAGCGCAGGCGTCTTCTCTGGGCCAAGGCTCATTTAAAATGGACTGTGGCAAAGTGGAAAACTGTTCTGTGGTTAGACGAATCAAAATTTGAAGTTCTTTATGGAAATCAGGGACGCCGTGTCATTCGGACTATAGAGGAGAAGGACGACCCGTGTTGTTATCAGCGCTCAGTTCAGAAGCCTGCATCTCTGATGGTATGGGGTTGCATTAGTGCGTGTGGGATGGGCAGCTTTACACATCTGGAAAGACACCATCAATGCTGAAAGGTATATCCAGGTTCTAGAGCAACATATGCTCCCATCCAGACGACGTCTCTTTCAGGGAAGACCTTGCATTTTCCAACATGACAATGCCAAACCACATACTGCATCAATTACAGCATCATGGCTGCGTAGAAGAAGGGTCCGGGTACTGAACTGGCCAGCCTGCAGTCCAGATCTTTCACCCATAGAAAACATTTGGCGCATCATAAAACGGAAGATTTGACAAAAAAGACCTAAGACAGTTGAGCAACTAGAATCCTACATTAGACAAGAATGGGTTAACATTCCTATCCCTAAACTTGAGCAACTTGTCTCCTCAGTCCCCAGACGTTTACAGACTGTTGTAAAGAGAAAAGGGGATGTCTCACAGTGGTAAACATGGCCTTGTCCCAACTTTTTTAAAATCACCTAATTTTTCTCTTTAAATGATACATTTTCTCAGTTTAAACATTTGATATGTCATCTATGTTCTATTCTGAATAAAATATGGAATTTTGAAACTTCCACATCATTGCATTCCATTTTTATTTACAATTTGTACTTTGTCCCAACTTTTTTGGAATCGGGGTTGTACGATCATTCCTGTCCCAAGCGATATACTTGCGTCAGGCTTAGAGACAGAAAGAAGCACAAAAGAAAGCCTGGTAAGAAAAAGACTTCAGCGTGCAAGTAATAACTTTTTTTTTTTTTGCAGTTGTTTGACAACATTAAATGTAATTATAAATGGATAAAACGTACATGCCGTTCTGGATTAATTTAGAAATTGTATTTGTTGGCAAGCTGCTGTGGTATAGGAGGAATTCAGGTTGTGCTGTTATTGGAAAATAAATTTATGGGGTTAGGTCACACTGCGTCACACCTCACTGTTGTTGATTGTTTTCCTGAAACTGCAGCTGGTCAGTGTGATGCTGTGAAATGTTAGTTCTGATCAAGTTTTGTGGTCTAACCCTAATGGAAAATGACCTGTTTCTTCAGTCTTCGCACAAGTAAGTGCGAATGCTATTTCCTCTTGACATCATCAAGGTACAAAGTTAGAGAAAGGTGACAAGGACGGCCTTGTCCCAGTGTGTACTAGGTTAAAGCGACGTGTATGGAGGCACATGAAAAGGTTTGTGGAATATGCAGTAGAAATGGGAGGAAATCAGGGAATAATCTGGTGTTATGAATACGCTATCACTTCACATATATTTTATTTGAATATATCTCATCTCATTATCTCTAGCCGCTTTATCCTTCTACAGGGTCGCAGGCAAGCTGGAGCCTATCCCAGCTGACTACGGGCGAAAGGTGGGGTACACCCTGGACAAGTCGCCAGGTCATCACAGGGCTGACACATAGACAACCATTCACACTCACATTCACACCTACGGTCAATTTAGAGTCACCAGTTAACCTAACCTGCATGTCTTTGGACTGTGGGGGAAACCGGAGCACCCGGAGGAAACCCACGCGGACACGGGGAGAACATGCAAACTCCACACAGAAAGGCCCTCGCCGGCCCCGGGGCTCGAACCCAGGACCTTCTTGCTGTGAGGCGACAGCACTAACCACTACACCACCGTGCCGCCTATTTGAATATATATTAGTGGTTTTGCGCTGCTTTGCAGGTGGACGCGAGGAACGTGGACGGCAGCACTCCGCTGTGTGAGGCCTGTTCTGCTGGGAGTGCTGAATGTGCGCGGATCCTCCTCGAGTACGGGGCCAAGGTTAACTCCGCCCTTACCTCTCGCACCACTTCCCCGCTTCACGAGGCCTGCATAGGAGGTGAGGATCAGAGTGGCACTCGATCTTTTCACTGCGGCTAAAGTGATCACGTGACTTGCGTTTGACTACGTGCCATGTGTGTTTTTCTAAACCTGCAGGAAACGCTGAATGTGCAAGGCTCTTGATAGCAAATGGAGCCAGTCTGGAAACCTACGAACTGTACAGCGGCACACCACTTCACGTAGCCTGCGCTAAGCAGCACCTGGAGTGTGTCAAGGTGCTCCTCAGGGCAGGTAGGAACAAAAAGCTGTGTCTGAAATCCTGACCTATTCCTTATTCCCTCCAAGGCGCAACGAGCTTATTTTCTTATTGCAGTGCATTGTGGGATTTCCGAAACACTGAATAGTCTCCATGTGACTATTAAATGGACAGCTCTTGTTGTACTGCGTAGTGTGCTGTGTAGTATAAGGCACGATTTCTGGCAATGGAGCACTTGCATGTGACGTCACAGCCGATCCAGATTGTGACAGACGCCATCGTGTCGGTCAAACGCCATATTCCGCCTTCTATTTCTACTTCTGCTTTTACTTCTACCTTTTCTTCTGGAAAACCCTACTATATACAATTCTACTACAACGACTGCGGCTACAAGCTCTCCCTACCTGTGCACGTTTTTTGTGTGTATTTTTGCGTGTTGTTCGTCTGTACCGGACTTCAATATCCACTACAACCGTATGGACTTACTGGACATTGGTTTCCAGCAGAAAATGACGGTTTGTAGCGATTTCCATCGCATGCACAACATTCCGGACGAGAAAAAAAAAAAACATTCCGGACGAGACAGCGAGGTCTCCGTGGATTGTTATTGGAAGCAAAGCGAAGGAGGCGGCGCCGGGAGCAGAAGCAAAAGCGAGGCTACAGGCAGAGCCGGCCTGTTGACTAAGCTCAGAAAACAGCTACTCAAACCTCCACTGCTAAGCCTCTACCTCTCCAACGCCAGATCCATGTAAACAAGACGGACGATTTGGAATTACCTTATTTTATTCTATAATCGGCTGGTCAGTGCTATACTCAATACTTAAGTGACTTACCCATCCAATGAGGATTATTTTCTTGTTTACAAGATGCCACATCTGAGTCGCTGACAAATCCTGAATTTCTGTAAAGAAAACTGTCCAGAGATTTATAAGCACGCAGTGCTTCACCACTGAACAGCGAGAGAAAGTTGATGAGGTAATCATACACGTCCGGGTATTCCGCTGGCAGTTCAAAATCCGGTCGTGAAAACTCCATCCGGTAAGCCATAAGGGTCACAAATCTGTAGATCGTTTATTTTAGACATATATCTAGTTATCTGTTCATTAGAAAAATGAGCCGTGTAGTCCGTCGGTTGAAATTGATCCATTCTGTACACGAGTGCAGCAGTATTCAGCGGTGTTTTTGACCGACACGATGGCGGTTGTGTACTTTCCGGTCACGTGACTGCAAGATCTCTATAGGAGCTGTTCAGAAATGTGGATGTGAATTTGAGAACTTGGCCCCATATTAATGTTTTGTCTCATATGTTTGTGTAAGGAGCAAAAGTAAATGCAGTCCGGCTGCACGAAACAGTGCTACACCATGCAGCAAAGGCCAACAACGCAGAAATGATCAAGCTTCTAGTGGAGTTCGGGGCAAACATCTACGCCAAAGATAAGTACGAGAGGAAACCCATCGACTACACCAGGCCTGACACACCAGCTGGTCTTTCTCTGCAACATTACGAGAGTGAGTAACACGATGCTCGAACGCTAAAGAAGTGAAGCGGGTTAAAGGGCTGTATTTGTATTGGGCATGGAAGTTCAACACAGCAGGCTTGTTGTAGCACTCGAGTCCGACTCGTGACTTGACTTGGACTTGAGCACTGATGACTCAGACTCGTGCATTAACTGCATTCGGACTCGTAAATTGGAGACGAGGACTCTGATTTTTTCTTTATTTTTTTGAAACATGCCATAATAATTTGGCGTAAGATATTTATATCTACATTAATTTTTTTATACTAATTTCATCCAAGAGAATGCACATTCACCTGTTCATACGTCATGTTCAGGAACAAACTAACGTTAATGGCACTAAAGTGCCTGGAGAGACGCCCCTTGGATTGTCCGCTTTGCTTATTGAGGTATTTCACCCACGTGACCAAGTCACGTGACGCAGCCACTTTGGACGGCACGCTTAAGTCCTTCAGTGCAAGGCGGTATGAGATGGTGGAGACCTTTGCACATTTTAACAAGAAAGTAAGCTGCGATTCGTGTTAAATTGGATCTGTCTTTTATCACAAACACTGTACCCAGCCTTGGTATGGAGCCCTGTTTATTTATTTCTGTGTCCCGTTTCTTTCTAGCCTCTGTTATTGCGTTTTATGTCTGATGTCTGCTACATGCAACCCTAGACAAATTAACACTGCCTTGTTTCACTGCTCAGATGGGTTAACAAACACTGACCCATTTACTTTTTGCTATATATTTTATCAAAATTGCGTTAACTGATAAACTAACCTGAAATGAAATGATCACTGCAAAGTCTGGAGTACTCTTTTGGCTCCCAATCCTGTCTCTTCACAGCTGCAATCCATTTGGCCCTCTTGTCTGGGTCAGTAGGAAACCGGTAGTGATGTGTCGGTCGCGAACGATCCGGTTCAAAGAAGTGAACGACGGGAGCCGGCTCTTCGGTGGGAGCCGAGTTGGGGAGCCGAATTAGTTTTTTGTCCTTAGGTGCCTCAGAGAGAGAGACTTTCACAAAAAAAGTTGCTGTCCGATTGCGTCTTTGTGTTGTCTATTACCATTCAAAGGAAAAAAAAGTAGCATGGTGTACGCCTACTTTTTTTGGTTGGGGGGTTGATGTCATTCACAGCTGCGAAAATACGAAAATTGGTGTCATGCTTAAAGCTGTGGAGCGCAGGGGAGAGGAGTCTGTGAGGCACCTGAGGCGGGGAAAATCAGCTGTGTATTTTATATTGGTAATATAACACAGTTTTGCATTATGTTTGTGCGAAAATAATTTATTAATTGGTAAGTAAGATTTATTTCTATAGCTAGAACATTGTTACACTGCTATACTTTACAAAGCTTTCCAATGGCTACAAAAAATAAAATGGAAAACATCCTATTGATAAAATATAAATAATAATGTAATTAATTAACTAGTTAATTGCAGCAATTAAATCAAAAATAAAATCTCAGGAGACGTTTGGGAGCCGAAAGAGCCGGCTCCTTATAGTAAGAAGAGCCAAAAGAGCCGGTTCCCGAAAAAGAGCCGAAATTCCCATCACTAGAAACCGGTAAAAGGAGCGTCCTGCACGCTGTCCCTGTCTGTTGTGGCAGCCCACAGCACAACAAGCAAACACCATGGTTATTTATAGAGTGCTTACTGACAAATTAATCTATTCTAGGTGTCTGTAACACGTTTTTTTTTTCAAGCTGGTTCTCCCTATCTGTCTGCAGCGTTAGTATGTAGCTTGACGTTCAAAATGGCGGACACCGGGGCGTCACGTGACCCTGTGACGTCAGGTGAAATACCTCAATACAGACTTCTCGTGCGGTGGGAAAAAATGCACCGCTATGTGTTCCATATGTAGAACTATCGAAGGGACGACCTCGAACTTCACTCGTCATTTGACAAGACTCCACCCAGAGAAGGGAGTGACACGCTATGTTCATCGCTCTGTTGATAGTGGGCGGGGCTTGCTTGCTTGCTGAGCGATGAACTAGCTAGTGTTAACCCTCTCTCATGTTATTTGCCCTGTTGATAGTGGGCGGGGCTTGCTGAGCGATGAACAACTAAAATGGCGCAGTCGAGCAGTAACGTTAGTCCAACACAGTAGCAGAGACGGTTTCACATGAAGGCAGCAACAGCCACCGTCAAATGGTGCAGGTGGAGTCTTGTTCTCGGACTCGACTCGAAATTTTCTTTAATGACTTGGACTTTAATGAACTGGACTCGGACTCGAGGTTTCAAGACTCGACTAGAACACAAAGAAGATTTTGATAAAATGTAAAGCAGAGAAAATATCCAAGTATATAAAAAAAACTCAGCTGGGTTGCTCATGTGGCTACGGCATTCAGTGAAACGTGAACAAAACGTCTGATGTTTGTGAGTGAAGGGTATACAAAGACCGGATACCATCATAAAAAGGTTCTGGAAAATGTCATCAAAATTCTTGGGGAAAATGATAGAAACTTTTTTTTTTTCCAAAGAAAGCTTATCTAAAAGGAAGAGGGAGATTCGGACTAACTTATAATAAGTTAGTGCCTTAAGTTCCCAAAGGAATAATAGGTCAAGAAATTGTGTGTGTGTACTTTAAGGTTTCTTGGATTGCAAATACACTACCGTTCAAAAGTTAGGGGTCACCCAGACAATTTTGTGGTTTCCATGAAAAGTCACACTTTTATTTACCACCATAAGTTGTAAGATGGGGCGGCACGGTGGTGTAGTGGTTAGCGCTGTCGCCTCACAGCAAGAAGGTTCTGGGTTCGAGCCCCGTGGCCGGCGAGGGCCTTTCTGTGCGGAGTTTGCATGTTCTCCCCGTGTCCGCGTGGGTTTCCTCCGGGTGCTCCGGTTTCCCCCACAGTCCAAAGACATGCAGGTTAGGTTAACTGGTGACTCTAAATTGACCGTAGGTGTGAATGTGAGTGTGAATGGTTGTCTGTGTCTATGTGTCAGCCCTGTGATGACCTGGCGACTTGTCCAGGGTGTACCCCGCCTTTCGCCCGTAGTCAGCTGGGATAGGCTCCAGCTTGCCTGCGACCCTGTAGAACAGGATAAAGCGGCTACAGATAATGAGATGATGAGAATGAGAAGTTGTAAAATGAATAGAAAATATAGTCAAGACATTTTTCTGGCCATTTTGAGCATTTAATCGACCCCACAAATGTGACGCTCCAGAAACTCAATCTGCTCAAAGGAAGGTCAGTTTTATAGCTTCTCTAAAGAGCTCAACTGTTTTCAGCTGTGCTAACATGATTGTACAAAGGTTTTCTAATCATCCATTAGCCTTCTGAGGCAATGAGCAAACACATTGTACCATTAGAACACTGGAGTGATAGTTGCTGGAAATGGGCCTCTATACACCTATGGAGATATTGCACCAAAAACCAGACATTTGCAGCTAGAATAGTCATTTACCACATTAGCAATGTATAGAGTGGATTTCTGATTAGTTTAAAGTGATCTTCATTGAAAAGAACAGTGCTTTTCTTTCAAAAATAACGACATTTCAAAGTGACCCCAAACTTTTGAACGGTAGTGTATGTTTTGAAGTACAAGCGCTTTGATGAAGTCATATTTCACAGGAGATAAAATAAAAATTGACTTTACTGTTATATGATCGGAGCGGCACAATACCGAAGCAGTGTTTGATTAGGTTTGAAATTGCCCCTAGGAATGTGTATTTGAGTATACACTCACTGGCCACTTTATTAGGGACACCTGCTTATTCATGCAGTTCTCCAAATCATGTGGTAACAGACCGTTAAATCAATTCATAAATATTGGGAAAGGACCAGATGTGAGCGGCACGGTGGTGTAGTGGTTAGCGCTGTCGCCTCACAGCAAGAAGGTCCTGGGTTCGAGCCCCGGGGCCGGCGAGGGCCTTTCTGTGTGGAGTTTGCATGTTCTCCCCGTGTCCGCGTGGGTTTCCTCCGGGTGCTCCGGTTTCCCCCACAGTCCAAAGACATGCAGGTTAGGTTAACTGGTGACTCTAAATTGACCGTAGGTGTGAATGTGAGTGTGAATGGTTGTCTGTGTCTATGTGTCAGCCCTGTGATGACCTGGCGACTTGTCCAGGGTGTACCCCGCCTTTCGCCCGTAGTTAGCTGGGATAGGCTCCAGCTTGCCTGCGACCCTGTAGAAGGATAAAGCGGCTAGAGATAATGAGATGAGATGAGGACCAGATGTTTTTTTTTTTTCAATCAACTATCCAGTTTTGTGAAAGGATAAAGAAGAAGAACAACAACTTTATGCATCACACGTACACTTGTGAAATTCCTCTCTGCATTTAACCCATCTGAAGCAGTGAACACACACATACCAGAGCAGTGGGCAGCCATGCCAACAGCGCCCAGGGAGCAGTTGGGGCTTAGGTGCCTTGCTCAAGGGCACTTCAGCCTAAGGCCGCACGCAACATGTTAACTTAAAGGAAAACTTAAGGCAAATTTTTTATCATCAAAATTCTATTTATCTAATTTTATTAAATATAGGAACGCATTTTTGATCGCTATTTTGTCGCTGCTATAGCAGGTTATGAGTGTTTGAAATATGCTCTGTAATATATCAGTCCATATGTCAAAGCAACGGCCGTAAACGAGACTCGTTGAGACCTGTTCGAGACATCGTAGGACGGAAGTAAAACGTACAGCGGAAATCAAAGTGACCAACATCTGCCAACGTTGTCAAAAGACGCGCGCGCCCTCTTTTGAATGCTGACGTAATCAAGCCGGAAATTTTGTTTGTTTTGATAGCAATCAGGAAAGTTTGAAAAAAGTCGGCAGTAATCGTCATTTAAACTCGTTTTTGTGCAATATTTCGTTTGGAAAACAGTTTTCAAAACGGCGGCGCTGACACGTCACGTTTTGAAGTCTCGCACAAGTCTCGTGAAGATCACGCGGATAAGCGACGCCTGCCGTGGACCAAACGCACTAAATTCAACACGGCTAAAAACCGAATAGGCCGATAAGTATAATATTTAATTGCAATTAGTTCCCAATACGAGTCACGATATAAGGTTACTAAAACCCAAAACGTAATTGAATAACACGTTAATTAAGAAATAAAGCAAGTTTAAAAATGACTTCAGTTCCCCTTTAACCCTGTAGGGGTGTTCACACGGCACATATTTGCATCGATGCTGCACCGATGTATTTTGTTGCGATGTATCTTACACCGGTGTAAATTTTGTGGAGCGTTCACACGTCACAAACCTGCTTACTAGAGAGAAGCGTGTTAGCACCGGTGCAGCCCCACTTGCGTTCACACGGCAGTTTTTGCGACCGTGCTATACGATAGTAATAATGCGGAAATGAAATATGCGCATGCGTGAAAATGTACTTTTCCCGGTTGTCATGGCATCACCAAGCGCCGGGAAAACAACGTGGATGAAGACACCACTGTTGCCAGATAGTGCTGACGTTTTCCAGCCCAAAATATGTTCAAATCTGCCAAAATCCACTTAAAACCGCCCAATCTGGCAACACTGGAAGACACGCAGTTCTGTTGTTGTTGATATTCGCCATTTTGGAAGCGCAAAATACCAGGATACAAATTATGCAATGCCCGTATGTAATCGACTCTCCTCACGCGTAGCGAGTCTACCCCTGTAGCGTTCAGACGTCCCATTTTATATCGGTGCTGCCCCGCAAACTAGCATTTACTCCGGAGTAAATTTCTTAAACCACCTCCTGAGCAGGGTTAGATTTACACCAGTTTAAGCAGCTTTCAGGGGCTACACCGGTATAACTTTGTACCGTGTGAACGCTCTACCGGGGCAGCCCCGGTGCTACACCGGAGTAAAAGTTGCCGTGTGAACACCCCTCAAGTCTTTGAACTGTGGGGGAAACCCACACGTACATAGGGAGAACATGCAAACTCCACACAGAAAGGCTCCCATTGGTCGTTGGGCTCGAACCCAGAACTTTCTTGCTGTGAGGTGACAGTGCTAATCACTACACCACCAAGGTGATCAGTAGGAGGAACTTTGTGATGAATTGCAGTAAAGAGATTAAGCGTAGTCAATCCATGCCAGCAAAAATAAATGCCGTCCACCATTTTCCCTTTTAATTTGCGATCCATTGATGTACAGTATACGCATTAATTTACCCAAATCATCACTCAAATTTTTGTTTGAATCAGCAATTCAGGGAATTCCCACCAGGTGGCGCATTTGGTTTAATTTTCACCACGTGCTTTCTGTTTGCTTTTATACTTCTCTCACAAGAAATTTAATGATAACAGATATGAATAATAAGCATAAATTATTAACATAAGGACTGAAATAACAATGATTAACAGCGGTAGAGCAGAGTAGTTTCAAGGTTAATGGTGATGAGTCTACAGTAGTTCCTAGTCTTGATTCTGTACTCGATAGAAAAACAGAAATGTCACGTCTCCTAGAAACATTTGAAGTGTTTTTGTGCAGCAGATCTGGTTTAAAGGGTCTGGCTTGCTGTTTGTGGTGGCTCATAATCCAACATGTAGCCTTGGTACTTAATGGGATGTTTTGGAATAGAGCAGGAATAAACAGAATGAGGATGGAGATCAGATCACAAAGCAGGTTCGAGTATGGAAGAACAGCGCTCTTGGTATGGAATGTCTCTCAGGGCTGTCTCGTGAGGTCCTGTGGCAGCCACATCTTAGCAGCACATGCCCCAAAACATTATTAAAGAATGTAAACTGGTTCGGGCAGGTGCTGTGCTCTGGTAATGCTGTTATGAATGTGTCTAAACAAATGTGACATTTTAATTTATTGACTGCTAATGTACTTGGAGATAATAGTGTGTGACGGATGAGGCTCAAGACCGTGGCGTTGACCACCCAGACTTAATGTGAGTTTCTGTAGGATGTTTTTTATCCGGAGCCAAAGCAACATGCTTGAAGATTTTTTTAAGATATATACAGTACTTCTGTATTTATAGAGTTTTTTTTCCCTGCAGCTGTGTTTAATTTTTTATGTACAGTACATGCACACTGATTAATGAATTTCAGTCCAGTTAGTGTATCAGCGATGAAAACATTGCTGTCAAGAAAATTCTAGCAAGCAGAGAGGAAAAACTGAATTTTTTTTTTTGGGGGGGGACTGTGAGCTGGCCTAGTAGTTAGCATGTCCACCTCTCAACCAGGAGATCTGAGAGAGAAAGAGAGATAGAGGAACTGTGAGCTGGCCTAGTGGTTAGCATGTCCACCTCTCAACCAGGAGATCTGAGAGAGAAAGAGAGATCGAGGAACTGTGAGCTGGCCCAGTGGTTAGCATGTCCACCTCTCAACCAGGAGATCTTGGGCGGGGGGGGGGTTACTGTAAGCTGGCCTAGTGGTTAGCATGTCCACCAGGAGATCTGAGAGAGCGGGAGGAACTGTGAGCTGGCCTAATGGTTAGCATGTGCACCTCTCAACCAGGAGATCTGAGAGAGAGAGAGGAACCATGAGCTGGCCTAGTGGTTAGCATGTCCACCTCTCAACCAGGAGATCTGAGAGAGAGAGGAACTGTGAGCTGGCCTAGTGGTTAGCATGTCCACCTCTCAACCAGGAGATCTGAGAGGGGGGTACTGTGAGCTGGCCTAGTGGTTAGCATGTCCACCTCTCAACCAGGAAATCTACAACCAGAGCAATCTACTCGCGGTCGGGTCATACCAAAAACCATCATAAAATTGGTACCTACTGCCATTTGGTAAGGCATGCTGCAATTAAGATGCGAGTAGGGAGTCAAACTTTCGCAGTTACCAGAGAATTGGCTCCCCATTGTAACTCTAGCTATATAATAGGCGAGAGGCTGAAGGTGAAAGAAACGGAGATTGGCGCCACACCCATGCGCTTCAAAGAGCTGAGTAGTACTGGGGCAGGAGATTGCCTGGGAAGACCAGATCCTGGCCTCAGAGGGACTTTGACTTGATATATAGAGGGATAAGATATTTGAAGTTGATAACACTGAGGCAAAATTCTGGTACTTAATAATAAGCAATTCCTCCGTGGTTTTCTGACCAAAGAGACCACAGTCCCACATTGTTGCTTTCTACTGACCCACAAGACCAAGGTTCACAGTTGTAGGTCAAAACTCTGCACTGCCAGAAACAAATGTCTTGTACGTTCTCTCTGAGACCTTTCCCCTTCAGGGAATTTAATTTTCACTCAAGGTGCAAGGGCATGAAGGACATGCTCTGGCAGTGGTTCCTTTCACATCTCACTAACTTTATCAAGGTGAACTTTGACCTGTGAATACATGAACCTTGTAGAAAACAAGAAGGTGCTCCGGTATGTTCGAATGAAGCTGACCATCATAGCCTCGGATTTTTGTGTAAAAATCCTCTTTTCCTTTATCTCCTGAGGTTTTCTTGTTAGCAATCCTGGCACTTCTGCGACATGTATATATTCCAGTGGCGAACTGTTACTATTAGAGCTTGGGACTTGAGCTCAGACAAACCTTAGCCAGACACGCCAAAAAAGCAACAGGGCAAAGGATTTTGCAAGGGATTAGCGGCAGGCTGCCAGGTCGCTCCATTATGTGTAGTTGTTGATGTTGATTTTAAAATTAAATTACACAGGGAAATGAATACTTAAAGGTAGACTGCCTTTCAGATTTTTCAAGTGTAGGTCATAAAAAGAATTCTCCCTGAGACCCAATTATTTTTGTTGAGTGGACCGAAAGCTACTGAATTCGAATCACAGACTTCCAATTTTATTAGTTTTTAAAAATAGAGCAATTAATGAATTTAGGGCCACGTGGCTGTAAATTCTCCGCTATTTTTTCCTGCTTCACCATGACCCAATTCAAGATACTACGTCATGCATCACATGGTGGGCTTTCCCCGTTTGCGCAAGGCATTGTGGGATACAAATTTGAAACAGGAAAGGAAAATGGAGGACGTGAGTGTGCGAATGAAACGTGAAAGACTGACTACAGTAACGGAAAGCGAGAAGAAAAGACATTATGTTGCGAAGGAAAGGAAACGCAGGACCAAGCTAATAAATACCGGCGCTCAGCGAGCACCTCGGTGTGATCAGCTGTTCGTTTAGCGACAGAATGATGAAACTCAGTGCACGGTCAAAGGTAAACCTGTAGATGGCAGTAATGCAACACTGGATGGCAGCTGCCATAAAACCCAAACGAAGGAGGAAAAGAAGAAGGTAAACCTGCACATGCGTACATGGACTTCCTCTGTCTGCTTGACTGCAGGAAGTGAGCGATTTCATGCACATTATTTGCTCGGGAATCACCTCAAATTAAATAACTTCCCAGCCACAGAATGGCCTGGGTTTTTTTTTTTTTGAGATATTACAGAAATAAACATATTTCACAATGACCAAATTTCAGAGGGAACTAAATTTCACCGATTTTATGAAATCGAAAGGCCGTATAGCTTTAAGTCTGAGTGAAAAATACTGTAGCGAGCGTGCAGTGTGGAAGAAGAGTCTGGAGACAGAAATCGTAGTTTCTCAGTCGTTAGTCTGTGCTACTTGCTCTCGATAGCACTGGCTTGACCGCTTTATTAGCATTCGCTAACACTACTGATGAATGACTCGCAGTAAAGCTAACGCTGGCCTTCGAGAAGGCCTAGGGCGATAAATTTTTGTTCCCGCCCACTATAACTCAAGATCTGATTGGTTCATTCGTCTGTCACTTCCTACATAAACATACACTGCCATGGCCTTCTGTTCCGCCAATGAAGTCCTAACCAATGAGTGAGCCAGCTCTAAACTCTTCTCAGTCTAGAGACAACAGGCAAAAAAATCTCATTGGATAACTCTATTTTAACGTTTTCAGGACAGTAACCCTTTCATTTCTGAAGCAAATTTGATAGAAAATGAGGCCGAATTAAAATTAGAAGAGAATAATTATCATGAAATTCGGAAAGAATGAAAGAAATTGAATAAAACATTTGAAATGCTGATATGTTTGGGCTTCTCTGAAAGCCTAGAAGACCCTGACGGTTCCCCTCTGATATATTCATAGATGGATGAATGTACAGTACTGTGCAAAAGTCTTAGGCACCTTATTTATTTTTTTTCATACAAACTTTGTTATAGACTTTTATTTGATGACTTCTACATTTATGGAACCAGTACAAAACATTTTAGATTTCCAAACATTAGTTTTCTGGCACAAAGTTAAACGTTACAGAAAATGTTTGCATGTCAGTAAAGAAAGAAAGCAGCCTGTTACATAACAGACCACTTTTCAGACAAAAACATAATGAACGCTGCTGGGTTTTGGTGCAAAATTAAAGGCGTCGTGCGGTAATTTCAGCAATCAGGCTATATCGTGTCAAAATGTCGGGTTTGGTGGGTTATTCAAGCCCCTCGGTTTCCCGCGATCTCAGTGTCACGATGCGCCCGCTACAAGCATTTAAAGTTGACGCGCACAGCCAAATTTAGGCAGCCAGCCGTTAACTAGGTCAACTTATGTGTGACGTCATACCAGTAACCTCCCTTGGGTGATGCTGGCCTGTCGCCATGTTTTCTGTATAGCGTGCGTTTACCAGAGTTGTTTACATTGTGGATTTTGTGGATTTATTCAGTTTGTGGATAGTTTTGAACACTCAAAACACTATGAAATGATGTATTAAACCTCCATGATCTTGCAATATTATGTACAACACCCCATGTCGCTTTTAATAGGTCTAAGATCATCATGGGAGAGCAAAATAGATCTATAGGATAGAAACCAAAAGGCCAAATTTGGACTTGTGTCCAAATTTTACAGTGATTTATGCCACAGAGCTGCCTTTAACTAATAATTATCACTTATTACTGACGATTGTACATTTACTAAACAATACAATACAAAGCTCAATACTCCCAGCCTATAACATACTGAATATCAAGTTAAAATCAACCGCAATAAAAGGAAAATGATGAAAACTGGAATATCAAGGGGTCTACTGTATCAGAAGGCCCACTGCATTTCGCGAGATTGCAAGCTGTCAAGTTGCTAGAATTCAATCTTTCTAGCTATACTTTCACCCCCTACAGCTATCAGTATTACACATAATCATAGATTAATCACACAGCATTCTAATTCAAGTGAAAATGGTCTTTAAAAATACACACAAGTAGTGATTTAGTCAGAGAAACAACCAAAACAAGTCTTCAAGTCGCCGGTCTTCTTCATTCTCGTCTAAGTTTCTGTCGTCGTCAGAACTGTCCTCATTTTCTTCTGAAGATGAGCGCTCAGGTTCAAATCTGTAAGGCTGGATACCACCAGGACATTCAGCTGTCAAAATCTCTACTTGTGGGCCATTTTCTTCTTCTGTATCGGTAAAATCAAAGCTAATTTCCTCAGCATCGCTCCTATTTTCTGGTGTGTCCGCCATTGCAACTGCACCGAGTGGTTACTGGTATGACGTCACGCAGCTGTTCCATTGACCGAGAGGGGGCGCTGCGAACGTGGGAAATTTCAAGTGATGGGCATGACCAAATAAGGACCGATTACAACCGCGGGAAGCTTTTGAAAAATCGACGGTCAATTTATTTTGAATCTCGAAAGCATTCTGGTGCAGAATAATGCGACTTTTATCGCCACTGCGTGACGCCTTTAAGACGCGAGTGTGACAAAGTGTCCAGAAGAACTGTGGCTGGTTCTGGAAGATGCTCAGTAAAACCTACAGCTCATTTCCACATAAAACTGCACTCGCTGTACCTGAGGCTACAATTTTTTTTTTAATTAATTTTTTCCAGCAAAGGGTCGTCTCACGCCGAATACAAACTTTGTTTCATTTAAGCCAGTATCTCACTGGGCTGCAACAGCTTGCGACAAATTGCGAACATCATTCGCGAGAGAGTTTCAAAAGTGTCTTGAAACATTCGCGGGGCTTCTCGGTTTCCTCGCATGAGTCGCAAAGTGTCGCTCCTTCATCGCTGAAATTTTGAACATGTTCAAAAAATTCGTGCGACAAAATTTCTCTCAAAATAGCCGCTAGTTGCTGGTGTCGCAAAGCCGTCACGAACCCTTCTCAAGTCAGTTTCCATGAGGCTTCCTCTACTTCCCTGCCTGCCGAGGGAAAGCCGGGCTGCGACAGCCTGCGACTAGTTGGAGACACAACAATTACGGTAAAATATGCAAATATCAGTTCAGTGAGATTCCAAGTGAAAATTGTCGCTAATTTTCATATTTTATCGCAATTGTTGTGTCTCCAACTAGTCACGGGCTGTCGCAGCCCAGTGAGATACTACCCTTATTACGGCTTACTGATTACTGTTTATAGTATTTATCTCATCTCATCTCATTATCTCTAGCCGCTTTATCCTTCTACAGGGTCGCAGGCAAGCTGGAGCCTATCCCAGCTGACTACGGGCGAAAGGCGGGGTACACCCTGGACAAGTCGCCAGGTCATCACAGGGCTGACACATAGACACAGACAACCATTCACACTCACATTCACACCTACGGTCAATTTAGAGTCACCAGTTAACCTAACCTGCATGTCTTTGGACTGTGGGGGAAACCGGAGCACCCGGAGGAAACCCACGCGGACACGGGGAGAACATGCAAACTCCACACAGAAAGGCCCTCGCCGGCCCTGGGGCTCGAACCCAGGACCTTCTTGCTGTGAGGCGACAGCGCTAACCACTACACCACCGTGCCGCCCACTATAGTATTTATTTAATGTTGAAACATTTCATTTCGTTATTTTTGAAGGCATCTTTGCGTTACAGCATTTCATTCCATGTGCCTAAGACTTGTGCACAGTCCTCTTAAATGCAGGCATGTAACTGGTTTTATAAGACTAGCAGGTGTAAAAGGAAGATCCGTATTAGAACGTCAACCTGACGATGGCTCTGTTTTGATGCTCAGCTGCTGCGTGTGTGTGTGTGTGTGTGTGTGTGTGTTCCTGCAGGTTGTCCTCTGTCTCTGCAGGAGCTGAGCCGTATCGCGCTGAGGAATGTCCTGGGCACCAGAGCGCCGCAAGTCATCACCAAACTGGACCTTCCCAATTTTATCATACGCTACCTCTCATATCTGTGAGATACACATAGACACACACACACTCAGGGCTGGCGTGACTCAGAGCTTCAGTACACCAACAATAAGGTTATATTTCTTACCTGAACATCTTTCCTTATACTTATTATCTGAATATTATTCATAAGGACTCTTGGAGATGCACTTGGTGCTTTAGAGGACGTCTTGGTCTTTGAATGCACAATCCAACCGCACTATTAAATAAAACATTAGCTATTGTAAATATCAGAGCAAAGCACTTTAGACATCCTCAAAGCTGTTTAGTTGTGAAAGCCAGAGGACAGAGAAGTACGTGATCGTACCAGCTGCCTGCACTCAGGAACTTCTCTGAACGCAATATACGAGGCTCAGAAGTGGCAGTACATTAGTAACCTTGACTACAGCTGTGTAGCGCGAGCAACACTCCACCAGCCTGAAGCACATTCTGGCAGCTTCATCCGAAACTGGTCCACAGACCTACCTGACAGCATGTTGTGTTGTCGCACGGCACGTCCGAGAATGTAAACACACAAGGACCAATGATGTGCTCGGAGTGAAAGATTGCAGGCCCGGTCACATCTGCATCCTTATTTTAGTTATATCCACATTCTCTCCATATCACAATTCAGAATCAGTGCTATTGTGGTGTATTTAGATCGTTATATTTAACAATTATTCGCTGAATATTCGCAGGGTGAATATCAGTGGTTTAGTATACATACAAGACACTTTTTCCATGGAATAAAAACATGTATTCTGTTCCCTTCTCATGGGTTTATTGATGGCATGCAATATTCTTATCATACCGCTTATCCTCCATGTATTATGCCACTCTCCCCAATGGAGAATGAGCGTGCAGTGTTGTTATTGTTGTCAAGACAGCATGACGTGACGCGTCAGAGCTCATGTAAATATCCAGTGACAAAACTTTTCTTTTTTTTAAAGATTTTTTTTGGGCTTTTTTTCACCTTTATTGGATAGGACAGTGTAGAGACAGGACAGGAAACGAGCAGGAGAGAGAGACGGGGAGGGATCGGGAAATGACCTCGGGCCGGAATCGAACCCGGGTCCCCGGATTTATGGTATGGCGCCTTAGCTACCTGAGCCATGACGCCCCCAGTGACAAAACTTTTCTGCTGTGCATGCGCACAATCATTTCTTTGTCCGCCGGGAAAGAGAGACGACGAGGCTAATCCAGCGCTACTGCTAGGATTAGCTATGCTATAATTAAGCACTAAATAAATAAACTAAAAACTGAAACCAAAGATGCGTTGAACACCCAAAAGGCTACCAAAACTCCATTATATATTCTTTATGCATATTTACAAGAGAAAAACATATCAACGGACATCGAAAAACTGGAAAAGAGACACATCGGAGATATAAAACTTCCGTGCTAGCGAGTGACTGTGGCAATTTGTAAACAAACACGGCCGTCAGGTTTGCTTCGTTAAAAGCGGAAGATTTTGAGAGATTTGTGGCTGCCAGAAATTTTCGCTCCGTTGTGTGTAGCTGTCGATGTTGATTTTAAAAGTAATTCAGTAAATTCAACTGGGAAATGAGTACCGTGTTTTTCGGACTATAAGTCGCACTTTTTTTCATGGTTCAGCTAGCCATGCGACTTATACTCCGGTGCGACGTATATATGGTTTTTTTTTTTCACCGCGGAATAACTGGAGCTGATGCTGAGTCTGACGACAGCCACGCAGAAGAAGAGGAAACGGCACTTCGTCTGCCGCTGGAATTGGCAGAGTTGTTCAGAAGCGACACCGAGGATGAGGAATTCAATGGATTTGCTGATTTGGAGTGAAATCATCAGCTTGATAAACTTGATTGACCTGTGTTTTATTATTAATGATAGGGCTATAGTTATTTAAATAAGTTATGTAATGATTTTAGGCAGTGCTTAATTTGTGAAATGGGAGGTCCCGGAACGCAGGAGGTGGGTGGGTCCGGCGACTCAAAAAAAAAAAAAAAAAGGTGGGGGGTGGTTTACTATAACTTTACGCACACGCGCTTATTGTGTGTGTAAAAAAAAATAATAATAATATCAGACATTATTATCTTAGAAAACGCTTTAGTGACGAACAGTTACAGACAGTAATATGTTGTGATATGTTATAAAATATTATTTTTATTAGGCTATATATTAAATTATATATTAAATTTATCTTCTAAAATAACAGACTACTCATATCACAACCGGTTTATTTCACCATTGGAGAGCAGATCACACAAGACATGAGTTAAATTACTCTTTTTAAGGATTTAAGTAGGGGATTTAAAAGCGGTTGTTTTTTTTTCACTAGACGGTTGTCTTTGGAGATGATATACCTATAGCCTACTTGACCTCTGATTTAATGAAATAAAATTCGACAAAAATGAAGAATGACTCTCCTCGATGATGACTACAGCTTTAATAACACAGATGAAAGAGCCATGGGGCGATAATAAGCCCTACCGGTAAAAATATTCTAAAAGCAAACTGATTAATGCATCAGTAATAGGCTACTAATATTAGTTATAATAATAATATAGGCTATTAGTAATAACGATAGTGATAGTATTAAAGATAGTAGTAGATATTTAAAATAATCAGACTAGGCTACTTACAGGGCAAAGGGTGCGTCATCACTGCTCAGCTGTTCGTTTATTAAATAAACAATGCAGTCGCGCAGTAACCACGCGCCGCTTATCAGATACAATCACAGATTCTATGGATAGAATAACCCTTCAAAAAAGTGCGACTTATAGTCCGGTGCGACGTATATATGTTTTTTTCGTCTTCATAATGCATTTTTTGGCTGATGCGACTTAAACTCCGGAGCGACGTGTAGTCCGGAAAATACGGTACTTAAGTCTGAGTGGAAAATGCTGTGGTGAGCGTGAAGAAGAGGAGTCTGGAGACAGAAATATTAGTTTCTCAGTCGTTAGCCTGTGTTACTGATTAACGTTACACCGGCTGGAAGGTGACTTCACTGTCGTGCCAACTTGCGGCTAAGCTAGCGTTGGCCTTTGAGAATGCTGATCTGCTGATATGAAGAGTATGTATGTGTAATAGTAATAATATTGTCTGGCTTTTTTTCGTGGTATATCAGATATATTCCATTCCGCTAGCATGATTTTGAAATCAGGAGAGGATGATTAGTTTTCTATTACAGCAGCTCTGACTGTAGTGCCATGCGTCATTCAGATCACAGGTTTATATCCATCCATGTGCTCATCTAATGCATTCACGTTTCTACAGGAATAACATTTAAACAAGAACAATTGTCGATATGGTGATGTTTTCTCCAAGGAGATGTTTATTTCACGTTTTTGGAAGGAGTCTCCAGTGTCAGCACTTTGCAACAGTTAGAGATAAAACTATAACTTAAAAAGCTGGATTATATTTGCTTTTAAATACATGTACATATCTACAAGATGGCAGCTGCATTGATCTTGCAGGTGTTCGGGGCATTGCTTTTGCAGGTCCTGAGACAGGGACATGAGGTGGGAAAGGGGTTTTTAGGTTGAAGGCGCAGATATTTTAAGCAGCATGTATGTTGCCTTCATTGACTCGAGTCTCATGGACATTCCACAACAGTTTCACAGCAAGAAGGTTCTGGGTTCGAGCCCAGCGGCCGGCGAAGGCCTTTCTGTGCGGAGTTTGCATGTTCTCCCCGTGTCCGCGTAGGTTTCCTCCGGGTGCTCCGGTTTCCCCCACAGTCCAAAGACATGCAGGTTAGGTTAACTGGTGACTCTAAATTGACCGTAGGTGTGAATGTGAGTGTGAATGGTTGTCTGTGTCTATGTGTCAGCCCTGTGATGACCTGGCGACTTGTCCAGGGTGTACCCCGCCTTTCGCCCGTAGTCAGCTGGGATAGGCTCCAGCTTGCCTGCGACCCTGCATAGGATAAGCGGTTACGGATAACGGATGGATGGATGGATGGATGTCTATTAAAGAAATAAAAATTGTAAACATTGATAAACCGCCATGGTGTAAGGGGAATACTACAGTATAGCCAACATACAAACTCAAAAACTAGTGAAAATATTCAGTTTTACAGTTTTTGTTGTTGTTGCTTATTATTATTATTATTATTATTAGCACTTGCAATGAAAGAAATCCTGAAATTTGTGGGATCTCCTGCACA
Organism: Neoarius graeffei; assembly: GCF_027579695.1. Taxonomy (NCBI): domain Eukaryota; kingdom Metazoa; phylum Chordata; class Actinopteri; order Siluriformes; family Ariidae; genus Neoarius; species Neoarius graeffei. The sequence goes on from NC_083589.1 coordinate 51,231,315, forward strand.
CTCATGCCCCTTTTCCACCAAAGCAGTTCCAGGGCTGGTTCGGGCCCAGTGCTTAGTTTGGAACTGGGTTTTCTGTTTCCACTGACAAAGAACTGGCTCTGGGGCCAGAAAAACTGGTTCCAGGCTGCACCAACTCTCTGCTGGGCCAGAGGAAAGAACCGCTTACGTCAGCGGGGGGGCGGAGTTGTTAAGACCAACAATAATAAGACTGCGAAAGATCGCCATTTTTAAGCGACGAGAAGCAGCAGTTGTACAAACGCAAAGTCATCCATTATTATTATTGTTGTTGCTGCTGCGGCTTCTTCTGGGTTGTTTTTGCTTCAATATTCGCGCCAAGGTTTATGCAAACGTAGCGACGTAACTGACGTGTATATAGCGACGTAATGACGTGGCTTCCCTTAGCATTGTGAGCTATGGAAAAGCAAACTGGTTCTCAGCTGGCTCGCAAGTTGAATGAGTTGTGAACCAGCACCAGCACTGGCTCCGAACCAGCCCTGGAACTGATTTGGTGGAAAAGGGGTATCAGTGCCCCTACTTCCCACATCCTTGTTCTCAGAAATATAAGCGAATACCAGCATGACTTGCAGCAGCAGAACAGCACCATGTGACCCTCCCTGTGTCCGAAATCGCTCCCTACTCACTATATAGGGCACTATATAGTGAGGACACCATTTTGTAGTGCTGTCTGAAATGATAGTGAAGATCATTACACCCTGTATAGTGCACTCAAAGTATCCCACAATGCATCACGAAAAGTAGTGTACAACCAATGGTCACTAACCAAGCAATATATCCCATCATGCATTGCAGTCGCGCTGAAAGAAATCAAATTAAAAGTCTCAAATTTGATTTAATAAAAGGCAGCAGCAAAGAAGAAATTATTCAGCCTTGATTTAAAAAAAACTGAAAGATGCAGGCACTTTGTATTGATTAATGTGGGAAATACGCTCAGTATAATATGGATTTATCGCAAAAATACATGCATGTATTTATTATTTTGAAAACCCGCCAGCCGACTGATCTGGCACGTTTTAACTGCGACGGACAAGCGTCAGAAAGCGTTTTTTCATTTTACCAATGAGCTCACTATATAGTCCTCTATATAGTAATTCCCTATATCGTGAGTAGGGAGTAGTGAACAAGTGAGCGATTTCGGACACAGGGACTGTGTCTGCGACTCGCTAAACAAACTTCTTCCTCCTTCTTCTTCCAGCTGTTCTCATTAGGGCTCACCACAGCAGATAATGTTCCTCCATCTCCTCCTGTCCTCTGTATCATCTTCTGTCCCACCAGCCGTCCTCATGTCCTCCTTCACCCCATCCATAAATCCCATCTTTACTCTTCCTCTTTTCCTTCTACCTGGCAACTCCATCTCCAGCATTCTTTTCCCAATATACCCTGGATCTCTCCTCTGTACATGTCCAAACCATCTCAATCTCACCTCTCTCACTTTGCCTCCAAGCCATCCTACATGTCCCGTCCCTCTAATACACTCGTTTCTAATCCTGTCCAACGTTATCACTCCCAATGAGAATCTCAGCGTCTTCAGCTCTGCTGCCTCCAGTTCAAACAGACTAGCATTGTCACAAATCACATACTCGTGCACTGTTCCACACTTTTTTCCTATTACGTTTAGCGTTTGAAAAGTAAAAACCTCTCGCCCAGCGTTCAGATTTACCGAAAGGCCCGTTTTGTGTGCCAGTCTTCTAGATTAGTAAAGACTGTTGAATGTAAGATATGAGATTTCAATACGAGACACAGATCATGACAACAGTGGAAAGTTTAAAAAACAAACAAACAAAAAAAACCCAATCAGTCTATTTAACTTCACTGTGCATGAAATTATTGTACAGGGGTAGGTTTCCCAAAAGCCTCTTAACGCGAAGAGCATCTTAACTAGGAGAGAGAGTGTTCATTGTGATGTTTGCTCTACCATTTAAGGATGATCTTTGTGCTACGATGCTTTTGGGAAACTCACCCCAGTTCGATTTGCAATCCGGATGGACAGGGATGGTTTGGTGCTGACACGCCATCTAGTGGACGTTGCTTTTAATTTTCTAGATGTACGTAGAATATACAGGCTAGTATGTGAACAATGGCACTTGTGTTGCTGCTACATAAAGTATTCACCAGTGTTCAGTTTTCCACCATTGGGAGAGTCTTCACTACGGAAGACTTTGTGATTTCTCTGTAACATATCAAGCTGTGTTTTCTTTTTTTTTCCGTCTTATTAACTTCAAGAGAGAGAAAAAAGAGGCTGGTGAAGGAAGGATTGTTTATAGCTGCTATAACAGAAGTGATGAAAATGAGCTCACTTACAAATTAATTTCAAGTAAGCAGTTCGCTGTGCTGTGAGAGGAATAACACACTTCATATGTTATTTACCAGCTGGGAGGTCCGTATCATGAAATACCGTGACTGAGGTCTTGAAAGTACTGAACGAGGCCTTCTGGGCTGAGGTCAGTATTCAAGGCCGAGGTCGCGGTAGTTGACCATACGGACCGACCTTAAGCTGGTAAATAATATATATATTTTTTTCTTTACCAAATTCTAACAGAAAACGAGAGCGCCCGAAAGGGAAAACCGAGCCGAGCCGCCATTTTGAATCCTCATTCACGGCTGTAATGCAAATTGCTTCCTCCTCGGTATACAAGTGCACTTCCATGGCAGGAAAAAAAAAACATTTTGCCGCCTATGTAGTCCCCTATTTATACAAAATTGAGTCATTCAGGATTCAGCCATGTTTTTGCTCGGCGTTAGCAACAGTTACAGGTTTTTAGCTTTCTCCTGAAATGTTTTCTTTTATTTCTTCTTCCTCAGGGTAGTAAAACTCGCTTTCGCTGTGAACACTGTCGTTATCGCTATCCATGCTGTAAAATTAATGCTACTCTCCTGAGAAATGCTGGCAAAAATGTATAAGATTTTTGATAATCTTATAAATAAATCTTATAAAAAAAAAGATAAATGTTGACAAAAAATGCTACTATGTTTGTTGTTGTTGTGAACGAGCGAGTCGCCAGAGGTCCATAACCGGGGTCCGTAACTGGGGTCCGTATCGTAGGATACGGACCCGCTCGCCAGCCAATCAGAGCACAGGATTTGATGGAAACTGGACCGCGAAACAAATAAATGCTGTTATTGGAAAATAATCCACTTCAGAGCGGCAGTATAATTTCCACTCCTCAATACCATATCATTGATTATTTTTACGTAGAGCTTGCACTTTATAGTTTTCGGTTGTAGGAATAAAACGATCAATGTGCCAACGCGAATATCATTACAAAAGCCGATATGTACAGTAACTAGCGCTCAGTTTATTGCTGTACACGCTCAGAAAATAAAGTATGTTACTTTACCTTTAGGCCTACACCGGCTTGTCACTGGCTCAGTACACTCTAAGGTATTTATTTGTACCCTTTATATACTGCTTGGGAACATACAGTGGATATAAAAAGTGTACACACCCCGTTAAAATGTTAGGTTTTTCTGATGTAAAAAAATGAGACCATGATAAATAATTTCAAAACTTTTCCCACCTTTAATGTGACCTATAATCTGTGCAATTCAGTTGAAAAACAAACAAATCTGTTAGGGGGAAAAACATTTAAAAAAAAAAACGTACAATAAGCTGGTTGCATAAGTGTGCACACCCTTAAACTAATACTTTGTTGAAGTACCTTTTGATTTAATTACAGCATTCAGTCTTTTTGGGTCGGAGTCTATCAGCCTGCCACATCTAGACTTGGCGATATTTGCCCACTCTTCCTTGCAAAAGCGCTCCAAATCTGTCAGATTGCGAGGGCGTCTTTTTTGCACAGCTCTCTTCAGGTCACCCCACAGATTTTCAATTGGATTTAAGGTCTGGGCTCGGGCTGGGCCATTCCAAAACTTTTTTGGGGTCATTGTCGTGTTGAAAGATGAAATTCCTCTTCATCTTCAGCTTTCTAGCAGACACCTGAAGGTTTTGGGCCAAAATTGAGTGGTATTTAGAACTGTTCATAATTCCCTCCACCTTGACTAAAGCCCCTGTTCCAGCTGAAGAAAAACAACCCCAAAACATGATGCTGCCACCACCGTGCTTCACCGTGGGTATGGTGTTCTTTTGGTGATGCGCAGTGTTGTTTTTGCGCCAAACATACATTTCAGAATCGTGGCCAAAAAGTTCAACCTTGGTTTCATCAGACCATAACACATTTTCCCGCATGCTTTTGGGAGAGTTGATGTTTTTTTTTTTTTTGCAAAATTTAGCCAGGCCTGGATGTTTTTCTTTGACCCGACCTCATAGTCCAGACGTGAAGAATACGGGAGATTGTCTTCACATGCAGTACACAACCAGTACTTGCCAGAAATTCCTGCAGCTCCTTCAGTGTTGCTGTAGGCCTCTCGGCAGCCTCCCTGACCAGTTTTCGTCGTCTTTGTATCAATTCTGGAGGGACGTCCAGTTCTCGGTAATGTCACTGTTGTCCCATATTTTCTCCACTTCTTGATGACTGTCTTCACTGTGCTCCATGGTATATCTAATGCCGTGGAAATGTTTTTCTATCCTTCTCCTGACTGATACCGTTCAACAATGAGATCCCTTTGATGCTTTGTAAGCTCTCTGTGAACCCTGGCTTTTGCTGGAGGATGCCACTGAGTAAATGTCTGAACTTTATTTGGGGTTAATCAGAGTCATTTTAATTGATGGCAGGTGTGAACCCAAAAAGACTGAATGCTGTAATTAAATCAAAAGATGCTTCAACAAAGTATTAGTTTAAGGGTGTGCACACTTATGCAACCAGCTTATTGTACGTTGTTTATTTTTTGTGTTTTTCCCCCTAACAGATTTGTTTTTCAATTGAATTGTACAGGTTATAGGTCACATTAAAGGTGGGAAACATTTTGAAATTATTGATCGTGGTCTAATTTTTTTTTTTTTTAAATCAGAAAAACCGATCATTTTAATGGGGTGTGTACACTTTTTTTATATCCACTGTATATGTACCTTTTTGGCCCTAAAAAGGTACCCATAGTTACTTTGAGGTCCAATAATGATCCTTGGGGGGGTACATTAGTGTAGATTGGATAGAAATGGACTCCTACTGTACCCCTATTTCTGACAGTGTACTCGTATCATGATATGATCGTTGCCCAGCTCTAATCTCCAGTGCATTGCCAGATAGAAGCTTTCATCATAGCATCTTCACACATGCAACATTTTTGAGCGCTGTTTATTTAAGCCCCTGACTTATTTCACTCAAGTTATATTTCAAAATATCCTCTCACTTATGCTTTTACTGCATACGTTCTCTATTTCTGGAATTTCAGTGCTGTGTTGACAAAATTAGCTCATAACGGAAACTGAAGCTTGTGCTCTAATCTCGTGCCAGTTGTAATTAGTGCCTGTGACCCAAGGGGCAGGTAGTGAAAAACAGATTAGAAAATTCTGTACCTTGTGATATTGTGCCATAATGAATCATTATGGGTCATTACTGACCAAGATTAAAGGAGCGGTCACACTGGATTTACTCCTCACTATTTTATCAGCCTGCTGAGCAGAAATAAGGCAATTATAGCCGAGTGGTTACTGTGTCATGATTTAACGGTGGCTCTCGAAGTTATTTATTTTTCTGCAAATGGGCAATTCCATGTAAATGTCAACCTCACCGTGCAAAAATAAAGCAACATTTAATACATCAAAACCACTCAGAGATCTCACCTCGGCCTGTATTTTACAGATGTGACTAAGTTGAACCAATCTGTAACCAACCTAATGTGTCACTGTCAGTCTTTCTTTCTTATAATGTAAACCCCAAGCTAAAATCAACTTTGATCATGTACAATTCTATATTATTGCCACAAGCCACAGAAATGTATGCTAAAATCCACAAAACAGCAAAACAATAGCCATCCTAAATATTATTTAAGAACTTTGATAGTTTTAGCTGATATTTAGAGAGTTTTTCAAAGGGTTATGGTGGTTAAATTGCTGATTTTCTAAACATATGCCATGTCTATTTCAGACGCGTCACATCCATAACGGAATTTCGTCACATCCATAACGCTGACTTTTCCTTCCGAAACTCTGCATGAAATACAAAATATTTTAAACAAAGATTTTTTAATATTCACCTTGGACCCCTCTATCAAATGGATATCTCCATTTCGACATTAGGTTTACAATTTCACAGAGTTTGATAAAAATGTACAGTCACCCAAGAAAAGTGATACTTTTTCTGTCACATCCATAACGCATCTTTTATTGGCATTTTCTGGCATGCCCTAGATGTACTATGGGAATTGTTCTTGTTCTATCACTTCTCCAGTATGGTACAGCCTTAAAATATGCAACACCTGTTTAAATACTGGGAGACAATAAAACATGCACTGGGTCATTTGTTGCCATTTTGAGTTCAAGTGTCACGTCCATAACGCTGGAATTGCTCAATTATAAATGTGAAGTGATAATAATCAGGTATCACCACTACTTGAGGCTAGAATCTGCTTTTAGCAAAGGAATGGACATTTTCAAACTTTCTTTTATTTTTCATCTTTTACAACCCCGATTCCAAAAAAGTTGGGACAAAGTACAAATTGTAAATAAAAACGGAATGCAATGATGTGGAAGTTTCAAAACTCCATATTTTATTCAGAATAGAACATAGATGATATATCAAATGTTTAAACTGAAAAAATATATCATTTAAAGAGAAAAATTAGGTGATTTTAAATTTCATAACACCATATCTCAAAAAAGTTGGGACAAGGCCATGTTTACCACTGTGAGACATCCCCTTTTCTCTTTACAACAGTCTGTAAACATCTGGGGACTGAGGAGACAAGTTGCTCAAGTTTAGGGATAGGAATGTTAACCCATTCTTGTCTAATGTAGGATTCTAGTTGCTCAACTGTCTTAGGTCTTTTTTGTCGTATCTTCCATTTTATGATGCGCCAAATGTTTTCTATGGGTGAAAGATCTGGACTGCAGGCTGGCCAGTTCAGTACCCGGACCCTTCTTCTACGCAGCCATGATGCTGTAATTGATGCAGTATGTGGTTTGGCATTGTCATGTTGGAAAATGCAAGGTCTTCCCTGAAAGAGACGTCGTCTGGATGGGAGCATATGTTGCTCTAGAACCTGGATATACCTTTCAGCACTGATGGAGTCTTTCCAGATGTGTAAGCTGCCCATGCCACACGCACTAATGCAACCCCATACCATCAGAGATGCAGGCTTCTGAACTGAGCGCTGATAACAACTCGGGTCGTCCTTCTCCTCTTTAGTCCGAATGACATGGCGTCCCTGATTTCCATAAAGAACTTCAAATTTTGATTCGTCTGACCACAGAACAGTTTTCCACTTTGCCACAGTCCATTTTAAATGAGCCTTGGCCCAGAGAAGACGTCTGCGCTTCTGGATCATGTTTAGATACGGCTGCTTCTTTGAACTATAGAGTTTTAGCTGGCAACAGCGGATGGCACGGTGAATTGTGCTCACAGATAATGTTCTCTGGAAATATTCCTGAGCCCATTTTGTGATTTCCAATACAGAAGCATGCCTGTACGTGATGCAGTGCCGTCTAAGGGCCCGAAGATCACGGGCACCCAGTATGGTTTTCCGGCCTTGACCCTTACGCACAGAGATTCTTCCAGATTCTCTGAATCTTTTGATGATGATATGTTCAAACTCTGCAATTTTACACTGTCGAACTCCTTTCTGATATTGCTCCACTATTTGTCGGCGCAGAATTAGGGGGATTGGTGATCCTCTTCCCATCTTTACTTCTGAGAGCCGCTGCCACTCCAAGATGCTCTTTTTATACCCAGTCATGTTAATGACCTATTGCCAATTGACCTAATGAGTTGCAGTTTGGTCCTCCAGCTGTTCCTTTTTTGTACCTTTAACTTTTCCAGCCTCTTATTGCCTCCGTCCCAACTTTTTTGAGATGTGTTGCTGTCATGAAATTTCAACTGAGCCAATATTTGCCATGAAATTTCAAAATGTCTCACTTTCAACATTTGATATGTTGTCTATATTCTATTGTGAATACAATATCAGTTTTTGAGATTTGTAAATTATTGCATTCTGTTTTTATTTACAATTTGTACTTTGTCCCTACTTTTTTTTGGAATCGGGGTTATATATATTTTTATTTTACTTATGTGCAACCTCATATTTTATCAAATCTTTGCATTTATATTTAAAATCCTTTCAAATTAATTTTTGTTCGGTGTTTTGAGAAAAGACAGTATTAATTAGCATAGTAGTTATTGTAAGAAAGATCAGTAGAGGATAAATAAATGGTTTCTTCATTTTTTTTTTCACTATGTTAATGACATTTAGCAGATGCTCTTATCCAGAGCAACATACAACATACCCAGAGCAACTTGGGGTTAGGTACCTTGCTCAAGGGCACTTCAGCCATTCCTGCTGGTCCAGGGAATCGAACCAATCACCTTTGGGTCCCAAAGCTGCTTCCTCTAACCATTTGGCCAAGATATTTGTCCTTTTTCTTCATTTTTTTCTTTTTTTTTAATGAATTAATTAATCAATCAATGACATTTATTTATTTATTTATTTATTTAGATGACCATCATGATTTATTTTTTATTTTTTTTAAATCTGCGTGTTAAATATGTTCTGTGTTGTGTAAAAATGGTGATTGTACTGATTTAAGAATCAGTCTGGTTTGCTGAAGGTGAATGTCTTGTATGTATGTCTTTTTAGAGTTGTTAATATATATTGTATGGACATTTCTTCTATATTTTAATTTTTATAAGCAGATGTTGTACTGGAAGGATTGCATCCAATTTCATTGTTCAATGATGATAAAATATATTCTATTTTTTTTTTTTGCATCATCTGTCTACTAATTAATGACAGTTTTTATCCACTAAGGCCTCCGCATTTCCCTCGTCTCAGTATTTTAACAAATTTTATGGTATTAATAAATGGATTGATTAATTGAATCAGACTCTTGTTCCAGGCTTATAAAGTATTTTCTGTCCTTCTAATGTTTGCTCCTCCACAAATCTCAACTGCACTTTTCTCATAAACAGCTTGAAAACAGTCTAAAAATAACTGGCCGAGCAGAAATAGAAATTCAGACTCGCCCTTGTGAAGAAAATGAGTCGTTTCCTTTTCTGGTCTGATCTGCAGGCCCAGGAGGGACCATGCCACATTGGCATTTTTCTAAACAGATGTGAAAAGGGGGTACGATGTAAATATAAGTCTTCAAGATAAAGGTCTTGAAGACATGACAAGCTTTTTTTTGTTGTTGTCTTATTAAGATTTAAAATGGAGGCTGGTAAGGAAATCACTGTTTATAGCTGTTAGAAGTGATGACAGGAACTAACTGGTTTCGAAGATGTTCCACAACATTACGTGTAACTATAAACAGATAAAAATTTCTGGTAAATTGTTAAAAAAGACGAGAAATCAATCTATAAGTAATTAGCACAGCAGAAATAGCTCCACTTCTCCTCATTTAGCTTTGAATGGATAAAAGAATGTGTTTTTTCCCCTTTTCAGCTCTGATCTGCAGCCTCCAGAAGGAAGAGCAACGCTGAGTTATTGCGTGATGAGCCGATCCAGGTGTAATAAGAGTGTAGACAGAGAAACACATGGGGAAATAAATGTCCTAGACATTGACTCAAAACCAGAATAACCAGCACCCTTCATCAAAATGATGAAAAACATGCATTGAGTGATTTAGAGAGTAAAAATTTGGGGATGTTGTCTTAACTAGTGTTTCTTTTCCCCTACAAAACACTGATTTCAACATTTCTGGGAACACCACCGTCAAAATTTGATGAAGCCAGGTGTCGAGAATAAATAGCTGTTTTGTGAATTGTTCTGTAATTTTTGGGGTTTTGGCCTACTGTCATGCGATCAGTGTTCTCATGCATCCACTTCCCGGCAAATCCTCACATTTTTAACAATTCCCGACTTTCAATGTATATCGAAGGGTGTTTCTTTTTTCTGATTTTTTTTTTTTTATATGTGGTGCGTCACTACAAAATGAGTCCAGTGTCTCAAAAGTTCATTGTGAGATGGCAGTTTGAAAAGAAAGTACATTAAAAATGACCCACATACAGTATTGTTTATCGAATTTTTGCCATGAATACATTCCTTCATCTATAATGCATCAATCACCAAAATATTATACTGTAACACAACCTAAATATGACTTTATGGGCCAAATAAGCATGAACTATGCATTCATTTCACTTTAGCACAAAATTTACAGATGATTTTCTCCAAACTTGATTTTTTGTAAAGATGATGATGATGGCTTAAACATTTTTGCTAATTTCTCTGGATTCGCTGCACCAAATTTAACAAATGACCTCTTACTTTAAAGATAAATAACTGGAGATTTAGAATATTCAATAAAAGGTTGGGTTTTTTTTGTTTGTTTGGCAAGTGCCTTTCTGTGCGGAGTTTGTATGTTCTCCCCGTGTCCGCGTGGGTTTCCTCCGGGTGCTCCGGTTTCCCCCACAGTCCAAAGACATGCAGGTTAGGTTAACTGGTGACTCTAAATTGACCGTAGGTGTGAATGTGAGTGTGAATGGTTGTCTATGTGTCAGCCCTGTGATGACCTGGCGACTTGTCCAGGGTGTACCCCACCTTTCGCCCGTAGTCAGCTGGGATAGGCTCCAGCTTGCCTGCGACCCTGTAGCTACAGATAATGGATGGATGGATGGATGGATGGTCTTTGTAAGACTCTAAAATGTTTACCAATTATCCTATGTTATGTAGCTAAGCACAAGATTCCTTGATTACACCAGGTTGCCTTTACTGTTAGGACTATGGTGTCACAATCCGTCAGTTGAAATGTAAAAATTCCTGCACCCAGCCATTGGGGAAATATCTGTGGGCTTCAAGAGATTTATAGTTTTGGGTCTGTTCAGAGTTAAACGCATCGTGAACAAGATAGGTGTTAATATAGCGTGATTATTGGTAAAATGGTGTTAATAGACGACAGTTTATCCAAACGACAATCCCTGGTATCTGTGCTGAGTTTGTCTCGGTATGGTATCCTCTTACTTTCCTTCTGCTTCTCCAGTTTTACTGCTTTCACTGTTCCCAAAGAGTGTCAAAGTAAAAATAGAAAAGTTCCTTGGTGCTACTTTCACTGTACCGCTTAGTGTAACAGTAGCTTGAAAATGGCACCTCAATGACGTAAACACACGTGAATGACAAAGACTTGAAAGATCCTTGACTTGAAAGAAAGCAATCCAAAAACATATCCATAGATTCGGACAAAAGTAATTCCCTATTCTTCGTTTGCGACCACGTGACCAAAACTGCTTGTGTCATTGACCGCCATGTTGGAGGATATACAATATACAAACATATATATACTAGTGCATCTCAAAAAATTAGAATACCATGAAAAAGTTCCTTTTTTTCATAATTTAATTCAAATAGGTAAACTTTCATATATTCTATATTCATTACATGTAAAGTGAAATATTTAAAGCCTTTTTTGTTTTAATTTTGATGATTATGGCTTATAGCTCATGAAAATCAGAAATCCAGTATCTCAAATTATTAGAATATTCCCTAAGATCAATCAAAAAAAGGATTTACAATACAGAAATGTCCAACTTCTGAAAAGTATATTCATTTATACACTCAATACTTGGTTGGGGCTCCTTTACCATGAATTACTGTATCAATGCGGTGTGGCATGGAGGTGATCAGTCTGTGGCACTGCTGAGGTGTTATTGAAGCCCAGGTTGCTTTGATAGTGGCCTTCAGCGTATCTGTATTTTTGGGTTGGGTGTTTCTCATCTTCCTCTTGACAATACCCCATAGGTTCTCCATGGGGTTCAGGTCAGGCAAGTTGGCTGGCCAATCAAACACAGTAATATCATGGTCAGCAAACCATTTGGTAGTAGTTTTGGCACTGTGGGTAGGTGCTAAGTCCTGCTGGAAAAGGAAATCAGCATCTCCAAAAAGCTCGTCAGCAGATGGAAGCATGAAGTGCTCTAAAATCTCCTGGTAGATGGCTGTGTTGACTTTGGACTTGATAAAATACAGTGGACCAACACCAGCAGATGACATGGCACCCCAAATCATCACAGACTGTGGAAACTTCACACTGGGCTTCAAACACCTTGCATTCTGTGCCTCTCCGCTCTTCCTCCAGACTCTAGAACCGTGATTTCCAAATTAAATGCAAAATGTACTTTCATCTGAAAAGAGGACTTTGGACCACTGAGCAACAGTCCATTTCTTTCTCTCCTTAGCCCAGATAAGACACTTCTGACATTGTCTCTGGCTCAGGAGTAGCTTGATACTAGGAATGTGAAAGTTGTATCCCCTTTCTTGAAGATGTCTGTTCGTGATGGGTCTTGATACACTGACACCAGCCTCAGTCCACTCCTTGTGAAGCTCTCCCAAGTTCTTGAATCAACTTTTCTTGACAATCCTCTCAAGACTGCGGCAATTCCTGTTGCTTGTGTACCTTTTCCAGCGACCCTTTTCAGCAATGACCTTTTGTGGCTTACCCTCCTTGTGGAGGGCATCAGTGATCATCTTCTGGACAACAGTCAAGTCAGCAGTCTTCCCCATGATTGTGGTTGTGTGTACTGAACTAGCCTGGGCCCGCCCATCCTAAGCGTGACGCAACACGAGGGCCTGTTGCGAGCTTAGTCTGGCCAGGCAAACTATCTACAGCTCTTCCAAGCTCCCGAAAAATCGGGAACCAATCAACTTTGAGCATCTCCAACGGCCCTGGGTAGAGGCGTGTTCAAGGCACTGACGTAGTAGAACTGCGACCGGAAGCCATAGATTGTTTACAGAATCTATGCCGGAAGCGCTTCATTCACGCTTCCGCATCTATTACGCATAGATGCTGTATTGAAAGCATTCAACGGGAAGTTCTCATTGAAAACGGAGCAAAGAGCAGCCCTGGAGGTATTTATTGAAAGAAAGGACGTTTTCGCCTTGCTTCCGACCGGCTTCGGTAAGAGTTTAATAATAGGATGTCTATGGTTTAATCTACCAGTTAGCCCCGTCGCGTCACATACGTCAGAGGAAAGAGTGATGTGATTGGTTTAAGCTTCGTCACAGCCTTTTCTGGCTTCGACCAGTAGCAAACTGAGGCATTTCAGGGAGGCGGGTCAACCACGGGCTCTGGGAAACGGTTGGGCTTAATATCTTGGCCAGACCAATAGCTCGGAGAGCTTTGAAGTCGCGTTAGCCAGGCTAGTACTGAACTAGCCTGGCTAACGCGACTTCAAAGCTCTCCATCAGTGCCTTGAACACGCCTCTACCCAGGGCCGTTGGAGATGCTCAAAGTTGATTGGCTCCCGATTTTTCGGGAGCTTGGAAGAGCTGTAGATAGCTTGCCTGGCCAGACTAAGCTCGCAACAGACCCTCGTGTTGCGTCACGCTTAGGATGGGCGGGTCCAGGCTAGTACTGAACTAGACCAAGAGATACACTGTGTTCATACTGTTTTATTCAAACTCGAAATGAAATATTCTAATATTTTGAGATTTTTTTTTTTTAATGTTTTTGTACTGTATGCCATACTGATTAAAATTAAAACAGAAAAATGCTTGAAACATTTTAGTATATGTGTAATGAGTCGATAATATATAACATATTTTCACTTTCTTAAATAACTGATGGAAAATATTGAACTTTTTCACAATATTCTAATTTTTTGAGATGCACTAGTGTGTGTGTATGTATGTGTGTGTGTGTGTATATATATATATATATATATATATATATATATATATATATATATATACACACACACACACAGTGGTAAGAGTACAGAGTGGAGGGCAATGAATAGCTACATTTAGAAGCTTGTAGTCATTTCTCAAATCTATTTTAAAAACAATCATTTTGACAGCTTCAAATGACAGGGCTCTAACACACTATAGAACATATTAACATATTTATGGCCCTTTTCCACTACCCTTTTTCAGCTCACTTCAGCTCGCTTCAGCTCACTTCAGCCCGACACGGCTCGCGTTTCGACTACCAAAAACCAGCACGACTCAGCTCGCTTCAGCCCTGCTCAGCCCCTAAAACTCGCACGGTTTTGGAGTGGGGCTGAAGCGAGCCAAGCCGTGCCGAGTGAGGCTGGGGGCGTGAGCAGACACTCCCCTGTGCACTGATTGGTGAGGAGGAGTGTCCTCACACGCCCCGCGAGCGCGCTGGGATCTGTAAACACCGCAAACCCGGAAGAAGAAGAATTACGAATTACGAGAATTTCTGAAGCCTTATGCGCCTCGCCTCATCTATACGCTCTTGCCAGTATCTGCTGGCGTTGTCGGTGACAACAAGCCACAGCACCAAGACCAGCAACACTAACGACTCCATGTCCTCCATGTTTATTGTTTACTATTCGGGTCGTGAGACTACCGCTTAAAAGCTCACTGAATCAGTGACATACAGAGCATCGTGCACGAGTTCGCGGAGCGCAAGGCTCGTCGTATGCCCTTCAAATAATGCGCGCAGTAGGCTATTGATGTTTTATTATGAGCCATGTACAGTATGTCACCTAATGTTTTTTTGTTTCTGAGTTACATGTTCGTTTGAAGGACTTAATGTACAAAATAACATAGTTGCACCCCGTAGTGTTGAAATTGGTAAACACAGTGCATTCAGTGAGGTTTGCACCGCCCTCCTTTTATTTCTGACTCTTCCTGTCACCGTTGCAACCTCTGAGCGCTCATTCGTATGCCCTTCAAATAATGTGCGCAGTATAGGCTATTGATGTTTTATTATGAGCCATGTACAGTATCCTAATGTTTTTTGTTTCTGAGTTACATGTTCGTTTGAAGGACTTGATGTACTAAATAACATAGTTGCACCCGGTAGTGTTGAAATTGGTAAACACCGCAGTTGCGGACATTTTGTAGCCTAAAATGATGTTATGATAAGCTTTAATAAAGGGCCCGGTCATTTGCCCCGCCCCCGGCCCGGCTCTGACTTGTTCCGCCACTGTCACTGATGTCACTGTTTGCGCTGCTTAACGACATCACATGACGTCCACCCACTTTCGCTAACTCCACCCAATGTGTCCACCCACTCCCAGCCAGCACGGTTCAGCGCGGTTGTAGTCGAAATGCAACTCCAACAGCCCCGCTCAGCTCGACTTGGCACGGCACGGCTCAGCCGCGTTGGTAGTGGAAAAGCGGCATTAGTTATAAAAGAGCACTCACCAGGTGAGGAGGCTGCAGTGTTTGAGGTCATGGATTGACTTGTTCGATTGACTCTGTGATCATTTGGGAAGATTCTTCAATAATTTTGTGTTTCTTTCTGCGCTCTGTTAGCCTCGCATTTCGAGCTCCTGCTTTAGTACCATCTTTGATTTGGTTGTGGCCCATATTTTGTGTTGGAGCCCAGTCTGGATCTGTAAAATTGTAGAGATCAACTGGTTTCCTTAATGGAAAGAAAAAGCAAAATAAAAGCAGCGTCATTGAAAATTATATACAGCTCTTTTTAAAATGAAACAATCGTAGAAGCCTTTGATTGCCAGATCACACACTCGATGATCATGGCTTTGTCACGTTTGACAGCGGCGAGTTTCTGCACGACCAGGCTATTAAACCATCCAATATTTCTTACATATTGTGATCTTTCGTTAATAACTAGTTTGTAGCACTTACCATTGATAAAATGTTCACGGCAGACTCGTGTGGTTTTTGCTTTCTCTTCACGTAGATCAGCCCGGTTTATGTTGGACAGTCGTTGACGTCTACGCTCTGTGGACAGCTCTTTTGTTTTTCTCCTTGATTATTTCTAATTGCTGGAATTCTAAAGAACTTATAAGTCCCCTTGTCTCGAATAGAGTTGTGCCCGCATCCAATTACAGCACAAAGCGTTGGCATAGCGAAAAAACAAAAGGAATTATTGAGCGTAAAAACCTCTCGAGCGTATCTTCTATAGTAAATGTGCGCCATGTAAGTTTGTGTATATCCTCCAACATGGCTGACTTCCAGAGCTATTTAGTGTTGGTCACGCTACAGTGGCTGAGCTGCATTAATGGAAAAGGTTTAGTACATGATGCCCTTTCAGTTTCACTCGTCTTCTCATTTGTCATTTTCAGTTTTCTGTGAGGTTTGCCTTTTATGGAGCTTTGTGTAAATCGGCTATGTCGTGAATGTTCATGTAATGTACAGATAAATTAGCATTTATCAATAGGCACCTGAGGACAAAGAAATTCAGCATACATATGGTGGGATTTTTTTTTCTTTTTTCAGTTTGACCTATGAAGGTTTTTGCACATAATTTTACTAGAACATTCATAAATGTGGCCCATATGTGATGTTTATTTTGTAAAAATCATTCTCTTGATGTGTGGTAATTATTCTCAGATTGACTGACCGTACTAACAAAGATCATAGGACACGCAGTAAGGATGTCACTTTAGGGTAGATTACCTCTCTCTCATCTCTCATTATCTCTAGCCGCTTTATCCTGTTCTACAGGGTCGCAGGCAAGCTGGAGCCTATCCCAGCTGACTACGGGCGAAAGGCGGGGTACACCCTGGACAAGTCGCCAGGTCATCACAGGGCTGACACATAGACACAGACAACCATTCACACTCACATTCACACCTACGGTCAATTTAGAGTCACCAGTTAACCTAACCTGCATGTCTTTGGACTGTAGGGGAAACCGGAGCACCCGGAGGAAACCCACGCGGACACGGGGAGAACATGCAAACTCCGCACAGAAAGGCCCTCGCCGGCCCTGGGGCTCGAACCCAGGACCTTCTTGCTGTGAGGCGACAGCGCTAACCACTACACCACCGTGCCGCCCGGTAGATTACCTGTTGCATTTAAAAACAAACAAACAAAAACCCAACAAGCACCACGCCTTCCATTCTGTTCCTTTCTCAATATGTGATGTATTGCTTTAGCCAGCTGGTTTCTCCTTGTTATGTGCATCTCATTTGGTTGTCATGTACCAATAACTAATTCACTGAATCTGAATATTTTTTTTTTCTGGGCCATGAACTTCTCTCCATCCTCTTAATGCCTGCACGGCACGTCTGCATTACTCTCTTATAAAACAGTCTATAAATAGCCAGCAGGTTAGAAATAGCTCCACTCCATGACTGTTTTCTTTGAGTGAACATTCGGGCAAAATGATGTTTTTCCTCTTGTGCTGACACTGAGATCCAGCAGGCCAGAGCACTTTAATGACTAAACAGGGCTGAGAACTGACAGAAGAATGCTGTTGTTCCAACACAGAGAACCCTCTCCTGGAATGACTCTTACTAACACTAATTTTCAGCGATGGATGGAATGCTTCTTTCTTTCTTTTCCTTCCTTCTTCTTTCTTTCTTTCTTTCTTTCTTTCTTTCTTTCTTTCTTTCTTTCTTTCTTTTTCTTTTCCTTCCTTCCTTCCTTCCTTCCTTCCTTTCTTTCTTTTCCTTCCTTCCTTCCTTCCTTCCTTCCTTCCTTCCTTCCTTCCTTCTCCTTTCTTTTTCTTTCTTTCTTTCTTTCCCTTCCTTCTCCTTTCTTTCTTTTCCTTCCCCTTTCTTTCTTTCTTTCTTTCTTTCTTTCTTTCTTTCTTTCTTTCTTTCTTTCTTTCTTCCTTCCTTTCTTTCTCTTTTTCCTTCCTCTTTCTTTCTTTCTTTCTTTCTTTCTTTCTTTCTTTCTTTCTTTCTTTCTTTCTTTCTTTCTTTTTCTTCTTTCTCCTTTCTTTCTCTTTTTCCTTCCCCTTTCTGTCTTTCTTTCTTTCTCTTTCTTTTCCTTCCTCTTTCTTTCTTTCTTTCTCTTTCTTTTCCTTCGTCTTTCTTTTTCTTCTTTCTCCTTTCTTTCTCTTTTTCCTTCCCCTTTCTTTCTTTCTTTCTTTCTTTCTTTCTTTCTTTCTTCCTTTCTTTCTCTTTTTCCTTCCTCTTTCTTTCTTTCTTTCTTTCTTTCTTTCTTTTTCTTCTTTCTCCTTTCTTTCTCTTTTTCCTTCCCCTTTCTGTCTTTCTTTCTTTCTCTTTCTTTTCCTTCCTCTTTCTTTCTTTCTTTCCCTTCCTTCCTTCCTTTCTTTCTTTTTCTTTTCCTTCCTTCTCCTTTCTTTCTCTTTTCCTTCCCCTTTCCTTCCTTCCTTCCTTCCTTCCTTCCTTCTCCTTTCTCTTTCTTTCTTTCTTTCTTTCTTTCCCTTCCTTCCTTCCTTCCTTCCTTTCTTTCTTTCTTTCTTTCTTTCTTTCTTTCTTTCTTTCTTTCTTTCTTTCTTTCTTTTTCTTTTCCTTCCTTCTCCTTTCTTTCTCTCTTTTCCTTCCCCTTTCTTTCTTTCTTTCTTTCTTTCTTTCTTTCTTTCTTTCTTTTTCTTCTTTCTCCTTTCTTTCTCTTTTTCCTTCCCCTTTGTCTTTATTTCTCTTTCTTTTCATTCTTCTTTCTTTTCCTTTCTTTCTTTTTCTTTCTTTTCCTTCCTTTCTTTCTTTCTTTTTCTTCTTTCTCCTTTCTTTCTCTTTTTCCTTCCCCTTTGTCTTTTCTTTCTTTCTTTCTTTCTTTCTTTCTTTCTTTTCCTTCCTTCCTTCCTTCCTTCCTTCCTTCCTTCCTTCCTTCTCCTTTCTTTCTTTCTTTCTTTCTTTCTTTCTTTCTTTCTTTCTTTCTTTCTTTTCATTCCTCTTTCTTTCTTTCTTTCTTTCTTTCTTTCTTTCTTTCTTTCTTTCTTTTCCTTCCTTCCTTCCTTCCTTCCTTCCTTCCTTCCTTCTCCTTTCTTTTTCTTTCTTTCTTTCTTTCTTTCTTTCTTTCTTTCTTTCTTTCTTTCTTTCTTTCCCTTCCTTCTCCTTTCTTTCTTTTCCTTCCCCTTTCTTTCTTTCTTTCTTTCTTTCTTTCTTTCTTTCTTTCTTTCTTTCTTTTTCTTCTTTCTCCTTTCTTTCTCTTTTTCCTTCCCCTTTCTGTCTTTCTTTCTCTTTCTTTTCCTTCCTCTTTCTTTCTTTCTTTCTTTCTTTCTTTCTTTCTTTCTTTCTTTCTTTCTTTCTCTTTTCCTTCGTCTTTCTTTCTTTTTCTTCTTTCTCCTTTCTTTCTCTTTTTCCTTCCCCTTTCTTTCTTTCTTTCTTTCTTTCTTTCTTTCTTTCTTTCTTTCTTTCTTTCTTTCTTTCTTTCTTTCTTTCTTTCTCTGCCTTCCTTCCTTTCTTTCTTGTTCTTTTCCTTCCTTCTCCTTTCTTTCTCTTTTCCTTCCCCTTTCCTTCCTTCCTTCCTTCCTTTCTTTCTTTCTTTCTTTCTTTCTTTCTCTGCCTTCCTTCCTTTCTTTCTTGTTCTTTTCCTTCCTTCTCCTTTATTTCTCTTTTTCCTTCCCCTTTCTTTCTTTCTTTCTTTCTTTCTTTCTTTCTTTCTTTCTTTCTTTCTTTCTTTCCCTTCCTTCCTTCCTTCCTTCCTTCCTTCCTTTCTTTCTTTTTCTTTTCCTTCCTTCTCCTTTCTTTCTCTCTTTTCCTTCCCCTTTCTTTCTTTCTTTCTTTCTTTCTTTCTTTCTTCTTCTTTCTTTCTTCTTTTCTTTTCCTTCCTTCTCCTTTCTTTCTCTCTTTTCCTTCCCCTTTCTTTCTTTCTTTCTTTCTTTCTTTCTTTCTTCTTTCTTTTTCTTCTTTCTCCTTTCTTTCTCTTTTTCCTTCCCCTTTGTCTTTATTTCTCTTTCTTTTCATTCTTCTTTCTTTTCCTTTCT